>NC_056739.1:1848624662-1848867162 GCF_019279795.1 Protopterus annectens | reverse complement strand
GGCCAATCAAAACTCTCAGAGTGTAGAGATGACCAATCACTGTTGATATATATGGTTCTGTGGCCATTTGAAGACACTTAATGAAATATAAAAGGTAGTCAGTACTTCACCATAGATAAGCCATCACTGGAGAACTCTGAGTGCTTCCTATATAGCTTTGTAAAATTTTATTATTTGATGGGTCCATGTGTTTTGAGAAATATGGACATAAGATCGAATAGTCAATCATATCTTATTGCACATGAGCCAAGTGGGAGAATTGATGAGTACAATTGGCCAACCAAAACTCTCAAGATGTGGAAATAACCAACCATCATTGGTATGTGCAGTTCTGTGGCCATTTAAAGGCATTTATTAAATTATAAGAGATAGGCTTTATAGTCTCTTTCCAAGTATCATAAATGGCCCCCCATATTTCTATAGAGAATCCTATAGTAAATGCTGAACATAATCAGTCAGTGAAGATACTTTTGATAATTGCTTCAGTAGCCAATTGGCATCATCAGCATTGATAGGTATTATGATCTTACTTAAGATGTGGTTACTTTGCTATAAAGGATCCTACAATAGATACCAAACTTGATCAATCAATAATAGGTCTCCTTTATAAAAATGACTCCATGTTGTGATCAGCGTGTAAGAATAATAATAGTCAAATGTCAGATCATGAAATATGAGGTTTGTTTAATCATTCTGTTGTTTTATATTCGGTCTTCTCATTTTCAAAATTGGTTTTAAAGGAATGATACTGTTTAGACCTGGATGCTGATCAGCTCTTAAGTTGATTATCCATTTTATTTCTCTTCTTTCAGTCACGTTTTCGATATCTCCTTTCCTTGGACCTACATGAATGGTTTTGATAACTTTAAATGTGAACGAATGGCGTCTGTTCATGTCTATATGAGAGGCCAAAGCATTATGTACATCTTTGTTGTTGATGTCTCTTTGGTGTCTTTGTATTCGTTTTTTGAACATCCGGTTGGTTTTACCAACATAAAAAGACGAACAAATTTTACATGTGCCCGGATATATTACATTATTGGTTATACATGTTGCCTTGACATCAAAAATATATTTTCTATTTGTTGTTGGAAGTTCAAATTGATTACTGCTGTCAATAAGGGAACAAATGTTGCAATTGCCACACATCAAAGTACCCATTCGACCTTTTATTGGGTTTCTATTCTGGTGATTTGTGCATAGTAATCTTTTTATGTTCTTTTTATTTTTGTAACTTAATTGTGGTCTATCACTAACAATATCCTTTAACTCTGGATCTTGTGTTAAGATTGTCCAGAATTGTTTTATCATTTGTTGGATTTGATAGTTGTCAGTGCTGTAAGTTAGAAGAAATCTGGTTATTGCATTCTCGTGCGTATGACCTTCATTTTGTTCTCTAATTATGGGTTTTAGGTCTTGTTCTTTATAGCCTCTTTCTTTAAGATTTTTTTGTAATAATTGTATTTCTCTACTCCATGTGGCTTCCTGATTACAACGTTTTTGAAACCTATTAATTTCATTGGTCATAATGTTTTTTGTAATATGTCTAGGATGCATACTACTTTTCAGTAGGAGTGATTCCTCCATGTACGTTTCCTATGTAAATCGATATCCAAATTTCCTGCCTCATTGAATTTGATGTTAATGTCCAGGAAATTTACAACATGTCTGGAATAGGTTGATGTGAATGTCAGAAATGATGTGGTGGAATTAAGGTACCTGTGAAATTGTTGGAATTGTTCCACATTTCCTTTCCATAAGATGAACAAATCATCAACAAAATGTCCATAATATAGGATATTATTATACCATGGATTGTTGGAGTGTAGTACATGTTGTAATTCCCATTCTACTAGGACTAGGTTTGAGTAACTGCTAGCACAGGGGGTGCCCATGGCAACTCCCCATTTCTGTAGATAGCTTTTCTCGCCATATACAAAGTAGTTATTCTCCAAAACCAGTTCAAGCAGATCACAGATAGTTCAGGTTTTTGCTGGGGTCTTCTTTGTTGATAATATTCTTCTTATGGACTCTATTCCAATATCATTCGGAATGGTGGTGAAAAGATTATTGACATCTAAAATAGTTAACAGGAGGTCACAGTTGTCCATCTTGCCTTTCATAATTGTATTTAGTTTGTTTAAAAAATCATCTGTGTCTCTTAGAACTATATCGTATAAGCTTAGGAGTTCTCTCAATTCTTTTTCCACATACAGAGACATATTTTCAGTAACCCATCCTTGACCTGAGACTATAGGATGTAACGGTGGATTTAATATGTCTTTATGTATCTTGGGAAGTCCATTTATGCTTGGAATAGTTGGCTTGGAAATATTCAAAAAGTTAAACAGCTCCATATCAATTTGCCTTTGTAGGATTATGTCATTCAAATAAGAGTTGACTTTGTTTATAGCCTGGGTTACCATTGAGGATGTAACTTCAGTATATGTTTTGGAGTCTTTTACCATATTTCCATCCTATTTGAGTACCATATGGAGTCCATCACCACTATGGCTCCACCATTGGCAGCTGGTTACAAGATGATATCATTATTTCGCTGTAAGTGGTGTATTGCTTCTTTCTCTGCAAGGGTGATATTCCTATAATGTTTGGTATTGGGATCCATCCTCAACCTTTCTACTTCATTACTGCAGAGTCTGGTAAAAAGTTCAACTGCCGGATGACTAACTGGTACAAAAGTGCTGTTTTTTTTTAATTTGTTGTTTTGCTCCTGTTTGTTCCCAAATATACTTCTTAACATCACATTCCGTCCAAAGCAATTTAAATCTATAACGAATTAATCTAAGTCTGACCTAAAAGCAAGGATAAAGATCAGACCTTTCTGCAAGATTGACTGCTCAGCTGATGTTAAAACATGCTTGGAAATGTTGGCTACCAGTGATCCATTTACATGATTGTGCCTTCGTCTTTCGATCTTGACTCTGTGACCTGTGATTCTTGTATTGATTTTGTTTCAAAAAAATCGGTAGGGTTGCAGTTAAAGGGAGATGAGTGCCATTTTTCTTTGGTATGGCCCCTGAGGTGACAATTCCTGATGTATTTGCTACATTGGTATCCAAGACATCAACTAGCATGAAAATACAATTACCAGTTATTTTTATATCTCTTTTATATGACATTGCTTATATGATTTAATTTCATCATACAAAATCACTATTAAATTGTACTGAGATCGGCTACTGCCGCACTCTGAAAACTCTTATTGGCTATTTACTTCAGTTAATTTGCATTCAACATAGGATTTGGATTCCCAAAGTGATTAGTAGGTGTGTTGCTAACAAGCGAAAGCTATTGGCTTTACATATGTAAAATAGATGGAATGATCTCTAAAATAATTGGTTACAATTACTTTTATTGTTTCTGGATTGGTTGATGAATTTTTTATTTATGCCAACAATTGTCCCATATTCTATAATGATCTGAGGAAGATTTAATCGAAAGTGCTTATCGTTTGTTAAGAAAGGGACATTTTTTGCTCTGTTTTTAACTTGTTTTCATTAAATTTGTTTTAAGATAGCTTCTCATTCACGGACTTTTTTGAGATACACCCGCTTTTCCACAGGACGTCAGCCTTGGTGAACCTATTGCCATTGTTTCACTGTTGTTGTTTTCTAGGCGTTCACCGCAGCAGTATGGGAATTTATTTTTTGCATTAAGTAGGTGCTATGGGGCCACAAATGCCATAACCCTAGTGCAGAATTCATGAAATAAAAAGTGCAGGTTAATCTTGGTCAAGGAAATTGGGCTGTTAATCACCTCATCCCTAGCTGACACTAACTGGCTCTCCCCAAAATGACACCAGCTATACAAGCAATTGTAAAAGCCAGTTATCTTCTCTTTTTTATCTGAGCTTCATTTTTGTTGATACTAGGATTCTACTTAGCGACAGCATCTTACTTACATTTATCAAATGCATGGTAAGCCCACAATATGTCTCTCTGGATGTCTTTCTGGGTTGAGTGCTTCTGGTCATTCATACTTACATGAACCACCATGATGACACTTGCCCTGTTTGTGGGACTGTAGTACTCTCATGATGTCCCAGATCTTGTCACTAGAAAGGCAACTATCAACCGTGCATTTTTCCACACATATGAATGTTGAGTCAGTGTGCCTGAAGATGGAGTCACCAGATATGTGGTCATTTCATGCAGACTTAGTGACGTTAGAATATTTGCTGTTTGCTGTTTGGTAACTCAATGATTTAAGTGAGTATGGAAGAGTCTTGTCAGTGGAGTGCTGCTGAGACTGTATAGCATTGACTCGCAGAAGCTTTCAGAGTAATGTTTTTTTACAGTTTCAGTGTATGTAGGTTTAGTGTAGTCTTATGGAGATATGACTGAATTTAAATATTGTTTTCCAGCTATCTGTGTAAGCCATAGGGTGGTCTCTATGATATGTTGATAACTGCACAATGATATGTAGATAATTGCACAATGATATGTTGTTAATTGCACAATGATATGTAGATAATTGCACAATGATATCTTGATAATTGCACCACTCTCGCATTATATCATGTTGGTCAGATAGATGTTGATAGCTGGGGAACATTAATCAGTTCCTAAACAGCCTCAGAATATCAAGCGCAAGTAGGCTATTAACAGAATGGAAAGTGGTAGAATGGGCTTCCATGTTTGCCAGGTGGCAAATTACCAAGGACAGGAATGATATATGAAACCACTTTAGTCAGTAGGTATAAACAATGTATTGGGTATATAAACCATGCTTTAGAGGAGGGATATTAGGTTTAGTGAGGTAAAGATGCACTAGCTCTTTCTGCAGCAAGTATTTGAACCTACTGTGTAATAGCTATATAATGCAGTCTAATTTGAGAGTAGTATGCAGCTATAGTTTGGTACAAAATGCAAATTTATTATAGTACCAATGGTAAATTTACAAGTAGTGGATTCTTTACCTTAGTATTGCTGTATCATAGTTAACATGTTGAGAACAAAGTTATGAAAGTTATGTCTTAGTCTCTTTGGACTTTGGATAGCACAACTGGAAACATTACAATTTTTGTTTTGTACTCATTTGGTTTCAGGACTTCATGCTGTTAACAGTACTGCTTGCTACATTACAACTCCATTTTTGAGTTCTTTCTTCTGGGCTTAAAGTATGTATTTCTCAGCTACAGACAGTTACCATGTTTGTTATGACTGCGCATCTCTATGAGAAGGACTGGACATTAAATATTAAGTAGTGCACACTGGGCTTTTTATTCCAGTTATGCTTAACAGGAGATTCATTTTTGTCTTGTAGTTTTATTACTTCTATTTATTTTAAATTCAGAGCTCATTTCTTCATAACATTTGACATTTACAGTAATTATTAATTTTCAAGTTTTATTTTCTGTCCTCCACTTATTCTTTACTCCAGAATGCCTAAGACTAAGATCTCATGTAAAGATCCAGGCTGAGTCTACTTTATGGGTAGGTCATTTGCCCTCCTATCATTCCTCTCTTTTCTTCCTGGGTTATTTATTTTACACTCCACAATATTTCTTTCCATCCAGATTGTTTCCTTTCTCCCTGTCAACTCAGCCTCGCCTCACATGTTGTTTCTTCAGGCCCTGTTATTCTTTCTGCGCTACCCATCATGCTCTCGTTCCCCCTTTCTCTAAAGGGATATAGAAACAGACAGTGTCCAAGTTGCAGAATAACAAGTACCTAGCAAAGTGGGATAATTACCTATTTAATCTATCTATTTAATCTTAGGAGTCAAATTATCTCATATTAAGGACTGTTTCTCACTGTCTACAGCTCATTTGTACTGCATCATTCCTACGGTAATTATCACCTCTTCCAATTCCTTTACCTGCATGTATCCTGAAGACAGGCTCTTCACCTCTTGTAATTTAAAACAAGATTGCAGTTTATGAGCTGAGTAGCTTATATTTATAAAGATTAAGACAATGCATCAATGCTTTGGTCAAGCTGGTAGCCTGTTTAGACCTGACCCAATTTCCTTGCCAGACCAGCATTGCTCCTTTAATGCAGGCATATCATTGAAGAGGTTCTCCATGCTGAGTGTTACATTTAATGCATACACATGAACAAAGGAAGTTGAAAAACCAACACCTGTACAAACACACTGATTACGTCCCTTCCCCTGACATCTTAGACATCAACATCACCTTTGATATCATACCTTGTAGCCTGGTCTTTCATCACTTGCGTATTTTGCCACATACACATACACACACACACACACACACACACACACACACACACACACATACACACACACTTCTTTTTCCCCTCAGTTTACAGTGTAGCACTGAATCAAATGATTTTCTAAAGTCTATGTGCATCATCTCCACTTAACCTTATACCTCTATCTATATCCTTCACATACCATATAGAACTGAATCAAGGTAGTTTGACAGTATCGCTACCCATGAACCATAGGTTGGTTTCTTCCCTGTAACTCTACTGAATCTTACTTAAAGTACACTTTTCATTATTGTGCCTATTATAGAAGTTTGACAGGGCATTCAGTTGTTACTTACTGAAAGTAAACCTGTAGGAATTCATTGTGCTGTACTGCCCACCAACCAGAGACTGGCAGTAATTTTGCATGTCAAGCTAGAGACGTTTGAGTGTCATTCCTTTAATTATGAAGCCTCACATGTTGGAATCTTCTTTCACAGAGGTTTAAGGAATGTCCTCCTGTACGCTCCTTTTGTACATTTGTAAAGACCTATCTCTTTGGGTTATAATTTGAACCTAGTGTCTAGTCTTACAAATATTTTTACAGATGGGGAGTTGTAGACCTGCTGAATTAAATTTAATTTATCCCTCATCTATATACCTTACATACTCATGACCAGACTTTTCTATATTTTCTGGTTGTTGAGCTCTTATGAGGCATGCCTTTATTCATGTTTAATCTTTGTCTTAGGGACTCCTGTCTATTTTTATATAATGTATCACTGTTTTGTGTATTTCTGCTAATGGTAATATTTGGTATTTACTGTTTTTGCTGAAAAATACTTTAATAAATATTGGAACTGAATTTGAAGTTGAAGATCATAAACATAAGCATAAGACTTTAGGCATCCAGTTTTTAAACATGTCTAACGTCTGTGTAATTAAAACTTCACATGAGCTAAACTTCATCAGTAATTAATTAGTTAAAAGAGCATAAAAAGTTGCCATAAGGGAGTACATTTTTGAAAATGATTGAAGTTTCTGTAGGTATCTCATGAATGATTAATTCTGGGTCTGTATGTTTTAATTTGCTATTGTCTACTGCTCTACAATCACCTACTTTTGAGTTACTGAATATAAATAAGATAGCATTAATATTTTGCAATAGGAAAAAAATCTAAAGATATGACTGGTACTTTACAACATTTATTTTTGTCAGTACAATAGTCCATCAGAATATCCTTTGCATAAGTGTTATAATGCATTCAGCAATTACTTTGTATATGGTGTAAAGATGCTTTTCATCAGAGACTAAATGGAATGAAATAAAATAATCAGCAAATACCTTACCATCATAATAATATAAAAGTATTACTATTCAAAATTTAAATTCAGTAGAGTGAAAAGAACAAGGTAATTGTTTCTTTGGCTAATTCAATAGACCAGGCTTAGAATGTTATACTGTTTTAATACAAGAATAAACATCTTATGTAGCACTAAAAATAAAAAAAAGAAATCCAGACTCAGAAAAAAGGAAGATTAAGACATTAAAACATTGCTCCATTACAAGACACTTGAAAAATGTGTGCTTTTCAGAATACAAATTTCAATGTGCTATTTTTCATGATGCTACATCATAGATAAATATAATGAAGTTATATTTGTGATACTGTGCAGGTGATTTCACAAACTAAATTCAATTCAAATTTTCCTTTAAGGATACAATATACAATGCTGACCTGATTCAGAAATCATATCTACACACTGATAAGATGATTTTAAGAAACACTGACTATGGAAATTTCATTCTCAAGATTTCTGAGATTACTATCACCATGCATTCTAATATTGAAGGCAGCATCTACTATTTCTGCTCCAAGTTTTCAGCACATTGCTGTGGTATCGTTTTTTTTTTCATGTAAAGCCATTTTTAAAAAGTGAATGTGAAATTTCATTTGGGCTAGGAACATTTCAGTTTTTTCCTCAGTCTGGGAAAACATGCCTGCTAATTTACCTATCTCTGGGTTACACAGTGAAAAAACTGGGACCATAACCCAGGTGACCAAAGTTAAAATAACAGCTTGAGTGCTTGTAGAGTCAGGAATGGGGAGGTGAGAAGAGTGGCAATGTTGGCTTACACATTCTGAAGGAAAGCTTGCAGTGGTTCTGGGTAGGCCAGTACTCTAGAGCAAGTGTGGGCTCACACAAATGCCAGTGACTGAGGAGGTATCACCAAGCCAGTGGTGTTGGTGGCTCTCAGTGTGTGTGTGTGTGTGTGTGTGTGTGTGTGTGTGTGTGTGTGTGTGTGTGTGTGTGTGTGTGTGTGTGAGGATGATGCATATGTCAGGAAGAGGGCTGGATGCCCTGCTGTGATACAGCACTTTTATTTATTTATTTTATTTTATTTTACATTTGTTGACCGGGCTAGTCTAACTGGATACATGTCCATTTTCAGTAGTGGCCCGGGGAGAAAAGGTCCAGGAAAACATGCAGAAATTAAAAAAGTAACAAAAAAAGTAGCCATTGTTTCAAAAATGAATGAAAAACTCAAAAATATATATTTTTTCCAAAAGATGTGCATAATTATACTACTCAAAGTGACAATAATAATATTTAAGTAACATAGATTTATAAGCAGAACATAGTATACAGAGGCATTGTAAGGAGGGTTGTAGTGGATGTTGTCTGAAAAAGAGAGTTAAGGATAAAAGTTAGTCAGGGTTGGTACAGGAGCATAACCAGTGGTTATTGAGATAGATTCCTTTTAAAAAGTGGGATCAAGGTCTGAGATATAAGGTCATGTGGTACTTGATTCCATACTTTTACAACAGAGTTAGAGAACAAGGAGTCGCCTGCTGAGTTTTTTGATTTGGTAGTATTAATCAACATTTTGTTTGAGGAGCGTAGAATCTTGAGGTTATTATATGGTATAATGAGGGTAGAGAGTATTGGAGCGTTGCTGGGTTGATACAGGGTTTTATGGGCTATTGTAAGCTGGTGAAATCAAAGCTGGTTAAGAAATTATGTGAACAAAGTAGGGACTGGATAAAGGTTAGGTGTAAATACCTTAACAGTCTGTACTTAGAGATGATGTAGGCCATTGGTTACAGGAAGTGCCTGTCAGCAAGAGATAGATGGAAAGGATGTCTTTGGGTCATTGTCTGAGAGATAAGTGAAACTCGACAAACTGATGGGACTGGAGTCCATAGCCAGAACCAGTCACAGATGGATAGGACACCTATGGGCCCCACTCTGGGAGTGTAAGCCAGAGTCATATGATCTGGGTGAAGGGCTTGCACCTCCATGTTGTATAAGCAGATAGTTAAGGCACAGGTGGAAGCACAAACAACACTCCTGGATACCTGTATGAATTCCTGTCTAGATATCTGTTGTCTGTGTCTTCATGATAGCTGGTATGGGAGAATGAATGAGTCAAAGGCATTTAGGGAAGTGCTTGCTTGTTGGTAGGCATGAGGGCAAAAGGCAAAAGAAAGAAAGAAAAAGACAACTGTCACTTATACAAAAGTTTGTAAATAAACTGCTACTTTTATAAGCAATGTGAAAAATATCAAAGTAATGATTCTATATTTACTTGCTCTAGTGAATTAAAAGGATAAGGCCCTGACTAGAGTCCATCTGATTTAGTTTGAGTAGTGGCTCAGGTGACTGTAGGAGTGGTATGGAGGGATGGGCATTACCATTGCTGGGAGGGTGATCCTGTGGGCATCTCCTGAGATGATTCCTAGGGGAGGCTGAGTATGTCATGCTGGGTGGTATGGTTCAAAAGGGGAACAAGGGTGCACAGTTGGCTGAACTGCAGCAGAGGTATGGCAATGGGGCCACATGACCCCATTGCATGCCTATCCCTGGATGTGACCATGGGCTCTGCAAAGGAGGCAGGGAAGGCAGAAACAGGGTAAGTCAAGAAGTTAAGAAAAAAAAAACAGCTTGAAGAAGGACACCAACAGCCTTCCTCATTATGTTCTTAAGCCCAGCTGAAATTGGGAATTTGACCAGGGGTTGATTGGAATGTTGATAGATCTAGTGAAGGAATGAGACCCTGGAATAGCTCTCAGAATGACAGAAGGAGAGGAAAAAAAGTTATGCTACTGTATTTTCTTGCATCCATTTTTATTTGCTCCAGTTGTGTAATCATTCATGGTGCACAACTGCAATGTGAAGAGGGTATGTCCCTGGAGATAAGGCTACAAAAGTGCTAAGCTGAAACTTTTCCAGACAGACCTTAAAATGACCAAGTTAAGGTTCATTGTTAAACCTCAAACTGAAATTCATTAAATAGGGAAGTTGAACTGAAATAGCTTATAGTGCTTTCAAGTTCCAATTAGCTCTGTAAGATCAAATATTTGATTCAGGCCTACAAATCCAATACCAAACCATCAAATCCCAGACAAAAGAAAGTAAATCTAAACTTCTCATCTAATCAAAGAATGCAGTTTGATTGACAACACTCCTGATTATAATAAAAACCATCAGATCTCCTTATTTAAACATGTTTTTTTCTGTATCCTTTTTCCTTCTTGCCTAAAAACCATCAAGACTTCCACAATAAATCTTTAACCCATTCATTCTCCTGTACTGGGCATTCCCAGTGTAG
Organism: Protopterus annectens; assembly: GCF_019279795.1. NCBI lineage: Eukaryota > Metazoa > Chordata > Ceratodontiformes > Protopteridae > Protopterus > Protopterus annectens. The sequence goes on along the minus strand of NC_056739.1, from coordinate 1,848,856,371 downwards.
AGGTGAATGCCACCTGGAGTGTCTATCATCTATGCAGCCACAGAGGAAATTTGTACTCTCGCTGGTGTCCCAGCAATGAGGGCACTTCTGTTAAGGCATTAACCCCACTCCTGATAGCTGATATGAACATCTGCACCTCCACAGGTCATCCTACACCCTCTGTTTTACTGTATGTGCTGCCTTCCATAAACTATGAGGTACCATCACTGGCTTGTTCACCCCAGTTTATTGGTGTGTAAACCTCCACATGCATGGTGGTAATTAGATAATCAGAAGCTCCATGCCTTCTACCTAGGATGGGTGCGTCAGAGTCAGTCATTCAGTTCCATCCTACTGTGAAAGCAACTCTCCCAACACCTGAGCCACTCTCTGAACTCAGATAATCTTGTTGTAGTTAGGGCATTATCCCTCTATGCTATAGATCAACGAAGTTTTAAGACCACTAGTTTCTCATTTTTTTTTTTTTAATTTCTCATAGAAAAACAAATAACAATGTAATTTATTGAACTTGGTATTAGCTATAAATGACAGTGCAAAAATATTTCAATAAAATATTCTTTGACTGACAGACATGCTTCCTGATGCAGAAAGTATATGTTCCTGCAATTTCACTTTTGGGAGTCATATGACTTATCTCTGCAAAATATCTCATTATCCAGCTGAGCAAACACAACTAAACAATATGGACTTTAACAGTATACCTAACTAAACTTTACTTTTATTTTACAAGTTTGCTATGCAGTAAAGGTCTGCATGACTGCATTATTGTAACAAAATGGGCCAGAAATGATTCCAGCATGCTTTATATAATGTAGATTATGTTAAATAGTCATTCAAAACAGTGAAGGTTGTAGCAGAGATAAGGATATATCATGAGCAGGATGGCCATACTAAAACTCTCTCCATTCTTACTGCAAATAAATTGACTATAAGTTTCATCTCCCTTATTTGTGACTCTTCTTATTCTGTCCTGTTACATTTAGTATATGTGTTATTATTAACTCAGTGCACCAAATTTTTGACATTGTTCCTTTAGTGATGTACTTAGTGGATCTTTGTTGATCATTGCATACTGGGATGTCAGCCTGTATAAGGATAACAGTAGAAAGGCTGTTGGGCATAGGATAATGTTATTTCATAATATGGATATATATGATTTGTGGTTACTGCAGAAATGCAATGAAATTTAAATGTGGGAAAAATCTATGTCACTGTTAGGCAGTGGAGCTAATAGTAATTGAAAAGTGGTGAGGGATATAGCTTCCTTCACTATACCCTTTTTAATAATTATTAAGAACAATGGCTCACAACTTTGAAACATTTGTAATTTAATTGGGTGTCATTCACTGAGCTGGACATGTGGTCTCTGAATGTCTGGCCTCTTATGTTTATCAGCTTACAGAGTAGCAAGATTTATATGGAAAAATTGTACTTCTGTTGTTTTTGTTAGGCAGAAGGTGTGGCAGGCAGGTAAGAATTTATTGCATTAAATGGAGTCAGTGAAATAAAAGTAGGTTTTATTTAAGGAAAGGAAAAATTAAAGAAAATTTGTAGGATTCATTTCTTTATTTCATGTAGAAAATGTGTCTAATTTGACTATCTCTAGTGCCCTAAATGGGAAGGCCTGATACTGAGTGAATAGACACCTTTATTTTCATCATTTAGATTTAGTGCAGAAGTACTATAATGCATTGAATCCTACATTTATCATCATTCTGATCTTATCATCAAATGCTTCCACTATGAATTGATGAAATGTATCTCACCAAGGATCAGAATTTCTGAACAATGTTCTCTCCCAAAAAAAACACTTTTTAAGTGTTTTTTTTTAAATAGGGGAAGGTCTCCTGCACCAAATAGAGGACAAGCCATCCACACCCATCACCATGACCTTATTTATACCAAGTCCACTGTCACACCAACCCAAAGAAGGGGGAGTGTTACCTACAAAAAGGGCATCATTGCTGAACAAGTCACCAAAATGAATTTTTGTGGAGGAGCTCTGATCTTCTGTGGGTTGAATTTTGGGCAAATGAAGCCTGAGAATTTAATCTTCATCCACCCATAGGTTACCTCATCAAATATTTATCACCACTTTTTCCATATCTCCATCTGCCAGAACTAGCTCACACTGAACCCAGAAACTACTCTGTTATTAATCTATAGGTAAATACAAATAGTACATAGAAATTCTTAACTGGAAATCAAGTAATATGTACACTAACAACAAAATTATTAAGAATTTAAATTAAGACACCCAGTAAATTAAATCCTCCAAAAACTGCAAGAAGTCAAATGTACAGAATGTGATTCCTTCCACCTCCATTAACTATTGTGCTACTTTAAGCAAGTCACTTGAACAGACCATACTCCCAACTTAACAGTGAAAACAGAGACTTGCATTCATTGAACTTACTCAGTTAACAAACTTATAAAAAAATACAGAAATTAAAAAAAAAAATCAAAACTTGTAACAGAAAAACAATTCAGCACAAACTATCTAGTTACAATCCATAACCTAGCATTAACACATATACTCTATTTTGTATAACAAATATATTACTCAGTAAAATATTAAATAATATAATAAATTCTCATCTTATCTGTAAAGAAGTCATACAAAATAGTTGTCCTAACAGTAAAATATTAAATAATATAATACATTCTCATCTTATCTCTTAGGAAGTCATACAAAATAGTTGTCCTAATCTCTGAACCTGAAAAATGTCCTACTCTACTCCTGAAAGAACTGAAGAATGACCCACGGCTCTATCCATTAAGATCAAATGCTAACAATGCAAATCAAAAAAGACTAAATTCTTAAAAAAATAAATAAACAATTTTGGGAATCTGTGAAACACAAACAAAAGTAAATCAGGTTACTTTCCTCTTCAAACAGTAAAACAAAATGCACATTTTGTGCCTCCAAAATCCCTGCACTATGATGGTGGAAGGGCTGCATTCTTTGTTATCCCTGGTAAATAAGTCTGGCTTCAAAGTTAGAAAACTTTAAAGAAAACTGAAACATGTGACTGCAAGTCTTTTCACTTTTCTCATGATGTCTGAGGGCTTGAGTTAGAATAAGAAATATTTTTTTTCTTTTTGTTTGTGTGCAGCTGCTGACCACTTTGTCAGTCACTGTGAATTTCCTTTAACAGGTACCAAAAACTGTATAGCTACCATGTAGGCAACTATTATCAGATTTTTTTCTATGCTGCCCACATATGCCCTAGTATGTCGCATGTATGTTTAGGAGACAGGCATGCAATTGAAGCATTCTCTCTTCATCAACCCAGCTTCTATAAATGACATAGACCCCCATGCAACCCTATGTCTCCCTTTTGAAATAAATGGCTCCTGCCTGGTCCCAAGTCTCCACAGCTGATTTGTTGGTGAGAGAAATATCCCCTGACATGTCTCTCAGCTTGCCCTATAGGAGAAGTAAGCAGGAAATGTTTTTTTATTCCATTACTATCCTGGCTGCCTCATTCAGTTCCTGCACCAATATGCATACCTAATTCAAATTAGTTATAGTCAGGGCTCCATTAGTTTATACCATTAAGCCATCTGGTCTTAAAATAATAAAAGTGTGTGTATGTGTGTGTGTGTGTGTGGGGGGGGGGGTATTGCTTTGTGCAATGACATTTTCTAATTTTTATTGATGATTTGTGTGGTTTCCCAGTTTAGGCTTTGGAATTCTTTCTTTTGTGATTCATGTTTTTTGGATTTGAACCATAGGCTTTACCTTAGTATAATGTGATTACGTTATTGCTATACTGTTTGCATAATGTCTATTCATGGTACTTGCTTTCATATTTTGTAACCCCTGGTTCTTTAGTGTACTGCAAAAAAACTTTTGGGTGGATAATTGGGGTTTTAGACCAATTACTAAGCATAACAATGGACCCTTCCAATTTATGCTTTGAACTTCTGATCTACGAAAGAATTTAAGATAATACTACTACTACCCCTTAAAAAAAGAACTATGCCCATTCTTTAATACAACACGATATATCATGAATTGCAGTACTGGATCTCACATGATTGTTCCAAATGATTATTCTACATTATTCGCATAATAAAAATTATCTTACAGTCAGAGGGAACAAGCCATCAATTAGAATCAGACACTAAAGCACCAGAAAAGAAACAGGAAAGTTGGAAAGGTACAGGCTAGAACCATATTAGCAGGTTTTAAAAATGTGAATATGTGTGGGACTTAAGAGCCAGAAACAGGACCAGATAGTGGACAATAGTACAGTAGTAACAAGGATATTTTTAAATTCCTCCTTTAGGATGACACCTGAGTTATTGTCTCAAAAAACAGATTGTTTGTACCAAGCCACTACATTTTCCATTTAACCATGTAACAGGCTGAAGGTCTATATAAACTGAGTAAGCAAAATGAACCACTGTGAGAAAACACCCATCCACTGCTGCAGTGGATTATTTTCTTGCAGATTCATGGAAGCCAGTGGCTCAGTACTGTCATCCAGATACCCTATTATCAATTACATGCATCCAACAACAAGATGTGTAATGAGGATGCATTTTGCATGCAGGCATTCTTATACATAGATGTGATGTCTACTGTGATCTGCCTATTTTAAGCAGATCAGTAACACCTAGTATTTACCCTGTAGAAGAGTTGCTCTAATCCCAAGTAAGGAGCACAGTCTATCGGACACTCATTAATTACTATTCAGCCTGTTGTTAGGTGGCCCTCATCCATGGGTGAACCTGGCACTATACAATGCATACAGACACCATTTATTTATTACAATGGATTACCCAGCAATGACAGTGTGTTAGGTAATTAAAGAGTTTTAAGAGACTGAAATCTGATTGAGTTGAATAATAATTTAGGGAATTGGAAGCAAACCCTATAAGACTTTAAAAATGTGGCAAGTATCTGAAATCAGTGCTATAAAAACTCCACAGCAAATATTGTAGTCAACTCATATGTAAAGGCAGAGCAGATGTGTACACAAATATATGAAAAAAGAACATGCAAATCTTAACTCATAATCAAATAATGGCTACATTTAAGCCATTAGTAAGAACAGATATGAACAGGACAGGTCCATAGCACAATCACAGACCTACTGATATATAGATGGAACAAAGTGGGGACAACACTGATTGTAACATAAAAATAGAGTTAACACCTAGCTGTTTTGCATACCTGCAGGTAAAAGTGTGGGATAAGCCAAGAAAATAATATTTTGAGCTTGGAAAGGCACTGTTTTTCATGTTAACACATCTCTTGGCCCAAGAAATTTTGTCTGATTAATATATATATCTGTACAGACCTCTGTAGTTTTGGACGATAGCATGCTGAATTCAGCATAGTGTTAGTTGAGGAGAACATTAATAGCTACCTAGAGGAAGTCATGAAAGTTGTATTTGGTACATTCATATATAAAGAAGAGATGAGAAGAAAAGAGATTTCAGTAACTTCTGAATGCAGTAACACTTTGTTAAACTAAGTAATCACTACATGCATGACTTATCTGGTGTTCTGTGGATCCATGTAACCCACTCCAAGGCCACCATGTACTTTGTATTACGTGTCTGGGTCTTATATCTGCTCTGAGTTTGGTATCATGTCCCATCTCCATATCATCAGTCAGCAATCAAGGTGTAGGTGAGGAAAAATCACTAAAAACTGTGAAACTGAAAAGATGTTTCAGGGATGTTATGAGTGCATTTCAGAACCCAGCTTAGAACCCCCTAATGAAAGGAAGGGTAGCATGGGTCAGAATATGTAGTAAGATTCTTGTTACAGAAATTAGGGTGATACGAATAAAGGAAGACCAAAGGACAGAAAGATATGAGTTACGTGTTTTGGGTTTGCACCACTAATCAGCTAGTTTTCAGGATTACCATTTTTTTCAAGATACTGATATTGCTGGAAGAGTAGTGCAAAAAATTCAGGTAATACTGGACATGAACATAAAATCATAAGATCACAGGAGTTTACTAGGCTATCGACCTGGAGGTCACTTCAAGCCTAGTCGTTTCATCTGAATGTAATACCATAGATACTCTAGTCAATACCTAAGATTGCATTTAGCAATGACTGCAAATGCCCAGGAGGGTTGGGGATGCTATTCCTGGTAAGAATTTATATTGCCCCATCCAGTCATCCATGTTCCTTTTGAACAGTGTTATAGAGGTGCACTGTTTCACATGAACTGGTAGCCTATTCCAAAGACAAGGCAGTCACTGGGAGACAAATCTGTCCCTCTATCATGTCCTATTGAAATTGCAGGTCATATTAATGTCTCTGGAATGGGTAGCAAATATGCAGCAAGTTCATTAGTTTTGGGTCTGAGATTGTTCTGTAAGCCAGGCATAAGTCTCCCGTGACAAGTCTATATGATACAGAGTATAGTGACAGGGACTTTAGTCAGTCTGTGTAAGGCACATGCTGGAGTCCCTTGATTTTCTTTGTTAGAAACCTCTGAAGTCTCTCCAATTGCTGCAGGTCCTTTATACGGTACATGCCTAATGGGCCATTATACTCAATTATGAGCCTGATTAATGCAGAGTATAGAGGAGTTATAACTTCCTTTGCTCTCAAGCAGATGTCTTTACTAATCAAATGTGCTATGTAAAAAGCCTTCCTTACTGCAGTAGATACATGGTGGTCAAAGTTAAGGTCACAGTCAATTTGTGATCCCAGATCCCTTACTTAGGGTATTGTTATTGTTTTGATAGTGTGAAGGGACATTGTATTTGCCAAAGGGAATGATGATACATTTCTTTGCATTCAGTTTGAGACCATGACTAAGACAGCAGTTGCTGGTCTGTGTAAGACCCCCCTGAAGTATACTAACATCATTTGGGGATTCAATAATTGTGCCTAGTTTTCAGTAATCCACATATGGAGAAAGAGAAAGCCTGTAATATTGCAGACATCTGGCAAGTGTGAACTGGTTGCAATTGTGTTCATTTTATATGGATAGGATTTATGAGTTAGAAAACTGAATGTCAGTTTTTAGGAATGTGAGCTGTCTAGATAGTAGAAATAATCTAACTGCTAAATATGGGGGAACAGGAGAACAACATGAACATTATTTAAAAGAAAGGACAGTTGAGCAAAAATAAAACCAGTCTGATGAGACTGAAATTGTGGGATATTTTGTCCCAAATTGATGAGGAGATATCAACAAAATGGCAATATTTGTAAAACTGATAACATTTGTAATTGGAACAATGTAGGGGACATCTTAATGGACTAAGAAGGGATGAACATGTGCATGGTAGGGACACAAAAGAAGAATCCAGGACCACCAGTAGAGGTATCTTTGATAGTAGGGATAAAAAGTAAGAGTAGAAGATAGGAAAGAACAGGGTACTCAATGAACTGCTAATATATTTGCACTTCGAGATTATGTTATGCAAGTTGTTAGGTTGATTTGGAAGAAGGAATAAAGTATTTACTTGGATGGAGACTGCCAGATCTAAATAACAATAAAACAAATCAATCCATTTTAAAAGCAGCCCACATACATGTGAGATATCCCTTATGACTGCACCTGTTGGTGAAAACAATCTTGTTGAAAAAGCAATAAAACTGGTGAGGCAGTGATTAATGGAGATGTGCAGAAAGTAGGTAGCCCAGCAGCCTTATCTTTGGTGCTTTTAATGCCATGCGCAAGAAAGATAATGGAAAAACAGATTTACTAACTACCTAAGGAACAGGTGCATAATACTGAGATGTGGTATATATGTGGCTTAGAAAGCACATGAGGAAATCAGATGTTTTATGACAAAAGGTCTAAACCTAATTGTGGATAAGAAGGAAGTGCTGAAAGCTATACTGCAAACATACTGCTGCAAGAGTCCTTTTAAAATAAACTATGGTGAGGAGAAGCAAAGAATCAACAGTGAGGCAGCAGAGGAACTATAACAGCAGACAAGGAATAAAAGTGAAGAAGAGACAATACATGAGATTCAAGAGGATGTGATGAGTGAAAGAAAATAACGATATTTTAAAGAGGTCATTGTTCCCCTCTACTCGACACTCATTAGACTCATTATAGAGTGCAACGCCCCTTTTGGAATGTACCTCACAAGACATCTGCAGCAGCTGGAAAGGCTACAGAAGTACCTCACAAAGAGGAGTACTGGCCTCAAACAGATGCCCTGCACTGACCGTCTCAAAAAACTCCAGCTTTACTCCGTAGCATATCGCCTACTCCGAGGTTATCTCTGCCCAACATATAAAGCTATGTCAAACCCAGAGCTGTTGTACATGCTACACCTAAAGAAAAAACAATTCCTCTGAGCTACACACTCTAGGGACCTAAACCTTGTCACCACAATAAACAGGACATGCTGGAGGGATAGTTTCCTGTCCCCGAGACTTCCCATACTCTGGAACAAGCTACCCATCTATGTCAAACAAAGTTCCTCATTAGCACTCTTCAAGAAAAATCTTGATGAGTGGATGGGAAATAGGAAATACACTCCGGGGATCACTTCTGTGGCTCTGCTCTACAGGAGCACAGGAAAATAACTTTCTTGGGTGGCATAAGCCAGGGAACCTTGTCGGCTAGGCTTTCTTAGGCCCTTGTACCTACCTATGAACCTATATGCAATGTCAGAAATCATGGTCAAACAGCTAGAGGGTAACCTTAATGATTCTCTAACAGAATTAGGACTTTTTGTCCAAAACCTAGATTTGAAACTATTATATAAGAACAATACACAAATGACTGGTCAGCAATTAAAAAGAACTAGCATGGTCATTCCTGTTAACACACCTACTATAAAAGCCTTTTATAATATCTGTCAACAGGAAATGTATAACATATATTTTGAATGTGAGGGGAAAAAACTTTATAATTCAAGTCAAGATGAAAGAAAGGCTCTATATTATTTATGTACAATGGATGATATAGTAAGCTGATAAAGGTGGTACAATTGTTATAATGGATAGTGATAAGTATGTTAATTGGATGTATGACATTCTATTGGGCTCCACTGCTTTTAGGAAAGTGGATAAAACTTATATTAATGGTACAATATATATTGAGTTAAGTCTTATTTACACAACTTTATGAAGGATAATTTAATTTCCCCTGAATTATATAATTACATATATATTGTTAGTCCTATAATTCTGGTTGCATATGGGTTGCCCAAGATCCAAAGAATGATATCACAACACCTATGAAACCTATAGTCTCAGTCAATCAATGGATAACTACGGCAATATGGGAGCATTTATAAATCTAGCTACAAAGCCTATTATGTTATAGTAAGAACTATATTAAGGACACATTTGATTTTTTGAATGTCCTACATTGTTGGTCTTGATATCATTTATTGAATGATATCAGTTTAGTTGCTATGGATATTAAGTTATAGATTCATAGGTTCATAGGTGTGTACTAGGCTAATGGCCCTGGATCCTTTTCAAGCCTAGCCCATAATAGTGCCCTGGCATCGTGCCGCCCAATGTTAGTTCCCAGTGCCTCTATCAAGTAGAGCCACTGGGGTGATCCCCGGGGTGAACTTTCTATTTCCCATCCACTCATCTCTTGAAGAGGCCTAGTGAGGTGCTCTGATTGACATGTATGGGTAGTCTCTGGGTTATGAACCTGTCCCTCCAGCATGCTCTGTTCATTGTGGTAATAAGGTTGAGGTCTCTGGAGTGTGTGGTGCTGAGGGATTGGGATTTCTTTAGCTGTTGTATTTCTAACAGAGCTGGGTCAGACATGGCTTTGTAAGCCAAGCAGAAATCATGTCTTAGTAGATGATATGAGACAGAGAATAGCTGGAGTTTTTTGAGTCTGTCCATGTAGGACATGTGTTTAAGGCCTAGGATCCTCTTTGTGAGGTACTTTTGTGGCCTTTCCAGCTGTTGCATATGTCTAGTGAGGTACATGCCAAATGGGGCATTATGCTCTATGATTGGCCTAATGAGGGAAGAGTAGGGAGAGATGATGACCTCTTTCTTCCTGGATGCAAAACCCTTGGTAATGTGATATGCCACATAGAAGGACATTCTGACCACAGTGGCATTGTGGTGGTTGAAAGAGAGGTTGCTGTCAACCTGTGTCCCCAGATCTGTTATAATGCCTTCAGTGTTCAGTGGGCTCCCATTGATGCGGTAATTAGTGGGAACTGAGTTTTTCCAAAAGGGGATGACGACACATTTTTTGGCATTAAGCTTAAGGCCATGGTTTCAACACCAGTCTTTGGTCTCAGTGAAGCCTTTCTGTAGGATGTCTACATCACTTGGGGAGTTATAATGGCTCCCAGCTTGCAGACGTCTGTGAACTTGGCTAGCCAGAGTCCCGCCTTGTTGTCCTGGACATCTGAGAAGTAGATGCCAAGCAGGAGAGGACCCAGGACTGATCCCTGTGGGACTCCACATGTGACTGTTCGGCAGTCTGACTTGGAGTTCACTACTTTCACACTGTGGGTTCTATCTGTGAGCCAATTTGCAATCCATCTAGTGATATAGAGGTTGATGCCAAGTTTGGTGAGTTTATGAATAATTCCTGAGTGGGGAATGGTATCAAAGGCCTTGGCCAAATTGAGGTAGGATGTGTGAACTGCCTTGCCCTCATCCACAGCTCTGGTGACTGACTCAAAGAAGTCAGCAAGGTTGAGCAGGCATGATCTACCTTTCACAAAACCAAACTGAGTGGGATTTTGAGTTTGGATATTCCTTATATTCTTGTTAATTAGGTCCATGATGATGAGCTCCATAGCCTTACATATCAGACTTGTCAGGCTAATGGGGCAATAATTCCCAGGGTCTGTAGTCGCTCCCCCTTTATGGAAAGGGATGACTGTAGCAGTGTGCCATTCAGTGGAGACAGCGCCTGAGGTGAGGCTGTGAATGAACAGGGCACAAAGATGTGGTGACAGTTCACTTTGTAGTTCATGTAGAACACATCCAGGGATATTATTGGGTCCCATGGTAGCTGTGTTCTTGGCCTTGGACAATGCAGCTTTAATCTGCACTGCAGTAATGCTGGGTGCCTGGAATTCCTCTGGTATTGTGATTGGTCCTTTAGGGAGGAGAGAGGGGTAAAGTTGGCAATGAATCTGTTGGCCTGTATGTTAGCAATATCTGTTGGCTCAGTATAGGAGGTACCATTGTGCATTAACTCAGAGCAAACCTGGGTTCTTGATATAGCTATAGAAGGCTTTGTTGTTGTTTTTAGTGTCTGCTGCAATTCTGCCTTCATAGTTGCCTTTTGAGGTTTTGATGAGGGATCTCAACTTTTTGTTGAGGCCAATAAGGGTTTTTTTCCAGTCTTGGGACTTCACCTTTTGCTGCAACAGTTTCTTCCTTCTATTGTATAGTTTATTAATAGCAGGGGACCACCAGATTGGCTTCCTTTTTTTGGAGGAGAGTGTCTTGGTTCTGTTGGATATGGCTAGTTCCATGCATTTATGTACATGTTCATACAGTGCATTGGTGTATAATTCGGCAGTCATGCAGCTATTTTCCATTGACATGGGTGCCATGAAGTTAACCACTTCTGTTTTCAGGAACCCAAAGTCAGCTTTGGAGAAGGTTTTCATGGTGGTTTCCTTTACAGGGGGGGGGGGGTGAGATGTGGATTTCCATGGTGAATAGTTTGTGGTTGGATCTAACCAGGGAGTAACTGACTACTGGTGTAGAGCAATGGTTGCCCATGTTAGTAATAACCAGGTCAAGGATGTTGCTTCCTCTAGTGGGGGTAAGAATGAGCTGGTCCAAGCACTGGAATTGATGAATTCCTGGAAGCTTTGGGCCAGTGTATTGGTGGATGAGTGGTTTTCCCAGTTGATGGAGGGGTAATTGAAGTCACCTAGTATGAGAATGTTGGGTTGGACCCTAATAGTTTCCATGGTGCTTAAAATTGTGATGTGAGAGTCTTTGGACATGGTTGGGAACCTATAGCAGGCTATGACCTGAATTGTCATCTAACCCAATGTTAATTGAACCTGAAGTATCTCAGATGTGTTATGCCTGGGTACTAGTCTGGAGGTGTAAATATCCTTTAGGAATATGGAGACACCACCGCCTTTGGAGCTTCGGTCCATGTTCTGGGGCTGAAAGATGTGGAATGAATTATAGTCTAGTAGCACATGGGGTGCTTTCTGCTGCTTTAAACCAGGTCTCCATTACAGCACAATTGTTGACATTCTCCATTTTGAGGAGTGCTTCGAGCAAGTGCAACTTGAGATTTAGACTTCTAGTGTTGAGCAGCATGACCCTCAGATTGCATTTATTTCTAGCTGTTATGGTGGTAATTTTGTCTTTGGAAAAATTCCTAAAAAAGGCACTATAGAGTTGGCAAGAGCCTTAGCTGGTATCCGGAAACCTAGGGGTGACAGATGCCTACCATCTCTGGCAAAGCTTTGAGGTCAGTCAGTCATGTCATCCCAAGCAGACAGATACTGGATCCCCTTAGAATGACACCAGAAACTTAGCCAATTGTTGAAGTAAGTCATTTTCTGCTTGTACTGCGGTATCATTCTGGGTGATGGTAGGATGCTGCTCAGGGCTAAGGTCATACCTGTTTGAGCCACATAATCTGAGAGCTCCTCCATTTCTCTTTTCATGTAGTCCAGGGAGGTGCATCTCAGGTCATTCACACCCACATGGACAGTGACATAGTCGTACTTGTGGAGTGACCCGAGTGCGTGTGTTATGTGTCAGATTCTGGTACCTGATAGACAGTTGACTGTTACCTTCTCCTTATTCAACCTAATGAGTGGGACATCAGTGTGCCTCACTATTAAGTTACCTATGGTTAGTGTATTGGGCAAGCTGTTTTGCCTTAAGGACTTAGGTTGAGGGGCACACTGTGTTGGTGAGCTATGTGTCTTGTGATTTGTGCTGTGTTGTGGTGGTTGAGTGTGTTTCTGCCTTGGAGGTCTCTGCTATGTGGGTAGATTTCTATTGAGAGCCTCTATGAAGGCGGGTGTGTGGGTTGTGTTTTTATGTGAGAGCAGAGATGTTGGGTGTTCTGGAGGGCTATGTGTTGCATGTGATGTGGTGCAGGTGTTGACCTTCTTCTCTTCACCAGCTATTCCCGTCTTGGCTTGAGAGTGCATGGCTTCCAATTTGGATATATAAGTGCATCTCTCACAAGTCTGAGTGTTGGGAGGTAAGAGGAGAGGGTTGTCTGTGTACATGAGGCAGTTCCTACACTGCCTCAGAATGCCCATGTGCACCAGGTTAATAGGAGAAAGCACAGGGAACTGACCTTTAGACATGCCAGGAGGGATGGTCATTATTACTAAGTACTGGAGCTGTTTCCTTATATAGTCATTTTTACAGGAAAAATATCAATCAAGGTGTCTGAGTCTGTACAGAGCACTGCCAAGTACTTGAGAGGAAACTAATATGTAGACCTTGAAAATTTAAGGATGAAGTATCTAGGCAGATATTCTGAATTTAGAAAGAAAGCAAGCAGTACTTACTGAAAAATAAAGAATTAGCTTGTCAAGAATGGTGAAAAGAGGGGAGACACATGAATGGCTACTGCCTGGCTACTACTAATGCTGGTCTCAGCACAGCTTCACTCTGTTGGGAAACAATACTCCTCACCAGCAAAATGTTAGCACCAATCCCAAGAAGAGAAGCAGGCCATGGCCTGTTTGGTGATCCACAGTCTTGTCCCAGATGAAGTAAGGGTCTGCAGGCTTGTAGCCTTTATCTGGTAGATGCCTCAAATAGTAACCAGACCACTGAGGTGCATTAGGCACAGACATTCACTCTCCAAACAGAAAGAGTCAGGAATCAATTCACTCTGCTCCTACTCTCACCAGGATCAGAATATAAGCACAGATTCCAATCTGTCACCTATAAAGCAGTTATCTTTCTGGCAATCACTTTTTTAATTTCTGCGTCAGAATTTGAAATTACCCAGTTTTTTTTTGTATTATGTTTTCTAATCAGGGTATTATGTCTATTAAATTTAATAATATAGCCCAGAGAATAATTTCTCTGTTGCCCATAATTACTGCTATTCCCAATGAATACTGAATACATCTATAAAATCTTTTTTATGTGCCTATAGTTGATTTTTATCTGGAAAAAATAGAAATGGTTTGTTCTGTGATATATTTTGTTCTGAATAATAATTTATTTTTATTTAATGATGAATATTTTCATCATTGATTGGGTGCAGCAATGGATACCCCTGTTGTGAATACCTATACTAATTTAGTTCTTTCCAAATGAGAAAAAAAACATATCTATAAACACTTTGTAGATGACATATTCTTAATATGGACTGGCAGCACTGCATCTCTTAAAATGTTTGTTACTGATTTACAGAAGACTACTGATTTTCTTGTATTTGATCTGAATTATTCATCTGAAAAAAATAATTTCTGGATTTTAATATAATATTCAGAAATGGAAGATTTGATACTATGATACACAGAAAAGGAATTCAAACCACCAGATATGCATTCGAATAGTATGCATCCTAGACACATTTATAAAAGTATAGTTAGAAACCAGCCTTTGAGATCTAGTAAACTGAATATATCAAGGGCAAATTTTGTAAATGAGATGGAGAATATGGCTGAAGATTTTTGTACTAGAGGCTATGATGGTGAACTGATGAAGAATAATATGGAATTTGTGATTTCTGAACATGAAAGATTAGGTCAGCCTTACTTCTCTGAGGCAAATAATGCTTTCAGAAATGCTAGGCAACATAGAAATTATTCCCTAGGCTATATTACTAAATTTAATAGACATAATACCCTGATTAGAAAAATAATACAAAAAACTGGGTAATTTTAAATTCTGACCCAGAAATTTAAAAAGTGATCAGTGAAGAACCACATTCTGTTTTTAAAGAAAGAAAAGAATTTAAAACAACGTTTATGATACAGAGATCCAGCATTATGCCAACCACATGAGATTTCCATTAATAAGAAAAGTATAGTTCCCCTGTTACAACTGTGTATATTGCAGCTATTTAAATTTAGATAATGAATATAAACATCCTATTACAATACAAAAATGTATATTCAAGGAATGTACGACTTGCTATACATAGAATGTGATATATTTTGCTAATTGTATGAAATGTGACTGCTTTTATGTAGGAAAAAAGAATCAAAAGTTTAAGGAAATAATAGGTTCTCATTTATTATGTTTCTGCAGGGGGTAAGCTCCCCTGCACCCCCTATGTGGAGGGCTCTGCCCAGCACACACCCCGTAAATTAAATATACCAACTCTGAGATTGCACTACACTGGGGTTAGGAAATTAACCTTTTCCCCCACTGTAGTGCGATCCTGGAGTTGGTGTATTTAATTTATGGGGGGGGTATGGGGGTGGAGCTCCTCACTTGGGGGTGCAGGGGGACTGCCCCCCTGCAGAAACATAGTAAACAGTGTGTGGGATGTTATTTATAGTTGCTTTGTAGTTTTCAATGTTTTGAGATTCAATGTTATAACTTTTAGATGATTTGAAGTTTAGATGTTATGGTCTTGATGTTTTGAGTTTAGATGTTATGAGGAGTAGATGTTTTGATAGGTAACTATATATATATATATATATATATATATATATATATATATATATATATATTAGGATGTATTTATATTTACTTAATTGTATTTAAGTTTATATGTAGTTGTGCATGGTTATTTTTATATTTTTATATTTTGTATGTTTTAATATATTTAAAAAACAATGATATGAATCATGTAATGTGTAGACTTTTTATTATAGGCTTGCATTTTTGATAAAAACCTGTATGTTCAGGAAGTGACATATGAATTGATTTTATGCATTGAGAAAGAATTTTTACAACCTGAAAGCTTTGCTTGTTAACTAATCACTTTTTTATATAAGACAGTTGGATTCCAATCTTCTTTGTTGTGGCTTACAGTTCAGTGCCAAGAAATGCATAATAGCATCCTTTGGGATGTCAGACACCCTAGGAAATTATCTCACTGATAACACACCTCTAAGATTAGAGATTTTGGTACATATCTAAATAGTAACCTGGCTTTTGACCAACATGTGTCCAAGGTAGTAAGAAAAGCATTCTGCGTTCTCAATTTGTAAGCAAAGACATGGCATCTAGGTCCATGAAAGTCATCAGTCTACTGTATCTGGCCCTCATCAGGCCATCCATTAAGTACAATGCCCTTGGTATGTATCTGACCAGGCAGATGCAGCAATATAAAATGCAAAAAGAATACAAGGTGCAAAATAATGTCCTATGCAGATTGCTTGAAAGCTCTAAAGGCTGTTGAGAGGTGCTCTATGCCTGGTCTACACGCCATCCTTGGATCCCACTCTGATGGAACTTTTGCATAGCCACAAAATAAATAACATCAAAATTATTCAATCTAGGGATGTAAATATTGCTTGAAACATAAATAGGACACGTTGGAGGGACAGGATGTGTATCAGAGAATTCCCCTTCTCTAGATCAGGCTTCCCATCCATGTGAAGTAAAGGTCTTCCCTAACCCTTTTCAAGACAACCCTGTATTAGTGGATGGGAAATTGGACATACACCCCTGATCTAGCACCCCTGTATCTAATAGACAGAGGAAAACTGAACATCTGGACCTAGCTTACATGAACATCTGAACCTAGCCTACTTCTTAAAATAACCTGTAAGGCACATAACCTAGCTGGATAAAATTTGTTTTCTTGGCTAGGCTTATAAAAACCCCAGTGGTCATTAACCTAGTATAACTCTACGAACCTATGAAGTTCAGCCTTTGGACCTGGTATTCATCCCCATAAAGGGATGCAACAATTTGAACTAAAGTTTTATAAAGACTTGAGACAAATGAGTATTTAATCTGTGAGGTTTTCAACTCACTCCCTCTGACTGAGTTGGGGATCTGATTTAGAGAGATAGAGAGAGAGATAATCAGTTGAGTTTATAAGGAGGGCAGGGAAATAGGCATCTAGGACTTACACACACATACACACACACACACACACACACACACACACACACACACACACACACACACACACACACACACACACACACACACACACACACACCAAGAAGTATAATAATAAGTAGGAGAAAGGGTAGTGAGCACTTTATGAAGCTATAGTTATAAAGATGTTATTGCAATGATGCAAATTTATTATCACTAGAGGGAGATGTTGTGTAATTGTTTTGTTTCTTGAGACAAAGTTGAAAAACTATTAAGTTTAAAAGCCAAGGATTTTAGAATGATATTGTGCAGCTACAATGGTTTGCGCAGGAATCAGTTGATAACGTGATATTGCAGTGATAAAGCAGCTTGAAAAGGAGCAATATAGACCTCATTTAGTGTTTATTCATTTAGGTGGCAATAGAACAGACCATGCATTCAAACGAGATTTGATGTCAATAATGTTGAATGACATTGGATATTTAAAGAGAGTTTGCCCTAGTGTTGTAATCTTTTGATTCATAATCATCTCTAGACTAATATGGAGGACAGCTTACAGTTATAATGATACAGAGCATATCATATGAAGGGAAGCTGCAAATTTGGGCTATATGGTCTTGCACCATTAGAATTTTGAGTTTAAAGATACTGTCTAGTACATGCTGTGCATGGTTAATACAACAGAGGTAGGTCTGGGTTTATTCAAACCCCTTCCAGATATGACTACAGAAATTACCCTAGCCACTGAAATTAAGAACCTTCAGCTTGATATGTTCAATAGGTTTCCAGCTTAATCTTGTCATATTAAAATGGATGAAGTCTTAGGGGATGTGGCTCTGTATGTTAAAAGCCTTCAAGCCATTAAGCTAAAAAAGTTGTAAAGAGATTTAAATGATTTTAAACAGGGATATGTTTTTTTTTTTTGTGGCCCTGAAACATGAGCAGGACAGGGCTACAAGGCCTGACACTGATGTCAACAATGATACAGAAAATATAATTAATACTGATAGTACATCCAACATGATGGATGGTGCTCATACCTCTCAACTGTACAGATTTTTGCAGAATGTCCAGATTTTTGCCTCACATTTTTGGTCCGTTTTTCATAAAACTGTGGTTTTCTGGCGAATCACTGGCAAGTCATTAAAAATTAAAGTCAGAAAATAATGACAGACATTTGAGTTTCAGACTTCATACTGTTCAGAAAATTCAAGCTAATGCAAAACCTGCTAAGCTATCAACTTTCTAAGTTTGTAAGAGCAATATTTAAAAATTGTCCCTATTTTTGGACCTTTGTCCCCTCATTATGTATGTCTTTGTCCAGATTTCATGCTCTAAGAGGTTGAGAGGTATGATTGCTGCTGTTGAAGTAATCAGCACCTCTGATAATATGCATGGCAGTCCTAAACAATGGGTGACTGTTTTCACTGTGATCAAAGATTCTCCAACAGCTAATACAGTTCCAGTTTGGAATACTATTGAACCTAGTGTTGTCCCTTTCTCTTTATCTACCCCTTTACCGATAGTGATGGACTACAGGAAGAGTTGACCGCAGAGTTGGCTGAGAAAGGGACGTGTGTGGTATCAGAACAGCATGAGTGCGGTGAGACCGAGAAGCAGACAGTAAATAATTTAGTGTTTAACATTTCTTCATACACCATTGCTAGTGATCAACTTTCTTTACTGAATAAAGGACTCTCTTTCATACCTTTACAAGTGTCTGTTCTGACAGATGTCTTACTGGATGTAAGGCTGTTTGCACATAATATATCTTTGTCCCTGATAACTCTAAACAACAGTCTATACAGAACATCTTTATGAAGCCCAGTACTTCCACTCCAGATATACATCCTTTTGTAGAGGCTTTTGCTGAAATATGTGATGAGGAGGTACATAAATTATTAACTGAGAGACATAAACACACTCACTACAATTTGACATCAGGTCAGATGAAAGCTCTGCATGAATTACAGATAGCCTGACATTTAGAGATTCATCTTGCTGGCAAGGGAGAGGGTGTGGTAGTTATGGACAGACAATTTTACCCAGATCAGATGCTGTCCATGTTAAGTGATGTGACTACTTATGTCAGTATTGCAAAGTATAAAGTTGATGGCTTTATCAAGAGAGTTAATTTCTTGGTCTATGATTTGTTTATGACAGGACTGATTGGATAAAAATTGTTTGATTATTTCACCATTGAGAACCCCTTCATACCAATCATGTATGGTTTATCCAAAGTCCATAAAAGTTTGGAGAAGCCTCCTATGAGACCCATCCTATCTAGTCGTAGATGGGTTACAGAACCCTTATCAATATATGTAGGGAAAACCATTAGACTTGTCCTAGATGTTATCAGTACAGTGCTGAAGGACACTAAGAGCTTTTTAGAAGATCTATATGTTCTGGCTGAATGGAACTTTGATGAAGATGACTTTCTTTTCGTGACTCTTGATATGACCATCTCTTTTTACAGTTATTCCTAATGATGTAGGGGTGGAGTACATTAGGGACTTTTTGACCTCTAACACAGATTTGTTTGCCAATAAGACTGAATTACTTTGTATTCTGATTGAAATAATACTAGAAAATAATGTTTTTATATTTGACAGCAATTATTATTTACAAAAAAACGGTGTTGCTATGTGGACTGCATGCACTAACAGTTATGCTAATCTGGTTCTTGCACAGAGGGAGCACAAAAATATTTTGAATGAGAACTTGTTTGTGTCCCCCATTAGCTTCTACAGGCACTTTGTGGGTGATATTTTTATTATATGGAGAAGTGGTGAGCAAGAATTAAGAGCATTTATAGTATTTTATTTTTGCACAGTCCAAATGACTTTCTTAAATTTAGTTATATATTTTCTAGAGATGCAATAGATTTCTTGGATGTCTCCATTAGTAGAAAAGATGTGTATGACCTAGTGACATGCATCTGCAAGAAGCCGTGTAAGAAGAATGCATTGTTATTAAGAACCAGTATGCATCCAGGTCATGTCACCCGTAATATTCAGAAAGGACAGTTTTTCAGAAATATGAGATTGCATAATAAAGAAGATTTGGATACAGCTTTTGATCATTTGAAAAAAAGATTTTATTGACAGAAGTTATGGTCAGTCTGATATATTAGCTCTGAAGCACATTACAGGTAAACCCTATTTTTCCAAGAAATCAGGACAGGGACACAATTGTTCTTTGATATCACAGAATTATGTTGAGAAGAGAGCTGTTCTTAGTAATTCAAATGGTGTGAACATTCTCTGTGATGTTATGAGGAAAAACTGTCCAATATTATTAGCTGACCCTGAAGTTAGACGAGTGGTTGACCCATTTCCTATGTTTTATTTTAAGAATAACCTGTCCTTGAGAAGGCAATTTTGCTATAAAAATAATGTTGGTTTTGAATCTTCTGGTTCAGACAGGAAAGGGACATTTAGATTTCATAAATGTAAAGCATGTAATTATATTTTTACTGTACTTGCAATTCTTTTGAACATCATGCCTCTGGTATTAACATTAATTTAGATTGTTATGCTGTTTCCGAAGCAGAGCCCTGGTTTATTATGCTACGTGTTGCGCATGCTGTGCCTTTTATACTGGCAAAACAAATAGAGTGTTTAAGGAAAGAATTTTGGAACATGTGAATAATACTGCAAGTGATTTAACTAAACAGTCTATGCAAAGTGGAACAGGACGCTCATTTAAATTTTTTGTTCTAGAATTAATGAAGGATAACATAAGGGAATTTGACAAGAAGAATAAGACTGAGAGTTGTCAGCAAAAGTGGATATTATTGTTGAAAGCTCATGTAGAACCTGGTTGAATGACAAGGTCTCACTGAAACCGATACTTAAAATGAGACTTCTGTGACATTGATTTTTTAGTTCCTTTGTTATTATCAGGTGGAGTTTGCACTTTATGTGAGCAACATTTTTATTGATTTATTAACAGTAAAAATTATGTTAGTTGTTTTCTATATTTGTTTTATATAGTTTTGTTAAATTTAAATCATGGTTGTAGATTCACAATGATCTTTTTTTGGAAGTGAGTAGACTATACATGTATTTATATTTTAATATAGATTAGACTCATGTCTGATACAATATTACATTTATTAGTTCTTATGGTTAAGCGCCGTTAGCTTTAGGCCTTGGTAATTGTTTCATTTTGTTTTATAGGTACTTTATTTAATGAGTATATGTTTCATGCAGAAAGTATAGTAGTCATGTACTTTTACTTTATATTGCACTGATGGAATGCAACTCAATATATTTGGATTTGTCTGTTAATTTTTAAGATTTGTGTTTAGTGTTTTTTGTGTGTATTTAATTAGAGTTTATACCTATACAGAATGTTTAGTACAGCTTTCTATGGCCATTGGCTATTATTCCACTATAATTTAGAGTGTTAAATAAAAGGAGGATCGATCGTTGGATTAAGTGCCATTGGCTAGTGCTAGTCATGTGATCATGAGCTTGAGCTGTTTAGTTTCCTTTGATCTGAAAAACATTGCTATGGTTTATTTCTTAGATAAGAGTAGAATAATTGTTGTTTTTTATTATGTATTGATATATTTAACGACACTGACACAGGAACATTCTTAAGATAGTACGTATATTTATTCATAATTGCAGGAGCAGCGATCATTCTATATTCTCGTTTTGGTATAATGAAGTTTAGGACAAGTTGCATTTTTGAGTAACAGTTGTTTATAGTACTGAAAATTTTTATTTTATTTACAATGCTAAGAATTTTTTATTCTTATTTCTTACTATGTTTTTAATAGTAGCAAGTGTTTATGACTGAATGTTTTAATTGATTTTAGACATGTGATTATCCAACCAACAAGGGATTAGTCAGGATATATTTTTTGAATGTAGTTGTTTGTGTCTTTGTTAGAATGGTCTGAAGAAGCAGAGGTGACTCTGTGAAAGCACTTACCCATTTTTATGTTCAATAAAAGTATTCATTCGTGAATACATTGAGAGTCATTTTTGTAGCTGTGTCTGAAATGGGTTTGTTTCTTGGATGTGGTTCTTGCTTTTCATACTCCAACATTAACTGAGTGGTTTACGTTCTATGTTTTTCTGTGTTTGGGTTTATTCAATGTTCATATTGGCTTCTTACTTCAGGAAATTAAGCAGTGTTAGTTAAGACAGTATTATTTTGATTTAAGAATTAAAAAAGATAAAAATAGGAAGTTAGGTGGGAAATGGTAAACAGGGTTTCAGGAATGGGAGGGAAAGCATTCTACACTTCTGTCAGAATGTGGCCTTATGTGTAGAAAGCTTTGCTGGGTAAGGCACAGGTTCCAGCTGAAACCTTGGGGGTGGGAGAGGGGGGTATGATGCTTCCCAGAAACACATTATGTTAAGGTACTTCTAGAAGTATAAATGCAAGTTATGCTGGATGAAAAAGTAAATGGTATGGAAACATTAGGGGTTCAGCCTACCTCATAATAGGAGTAGGATGGATGGATTCACTAGACTGACTGTTCATAAAAGGCAGGTGGACACTACCACAAATTGTATTGGGTGGGCTATGCAATCAAGCTCAAATAACAAGGTGTACTGCAGAGTTTGATCTTTCATTCCTTAAGCATGAAGGAATGATTTGCATCGAGAATAAAGAGTAGGGACAAGTGATAGAGTTACTGAAGTGGTAGAAGATTGGTTGGCCATGGTACCATGGACTAGGATTAAGAGTTGGGCTAGTCAACAAGTTACAATGAGATAGTCTAACCATAATGGCTGATGGGGACACTGACTGATCTAAACACCACAACCTGTTAGAAAGAGGTAAGACTAACCTGAGTCCCCACTTAAATATCCCTCAGAATTAAGACTTTCTACCTGATCACATCTGGCCCCTTCCATGAATGAAATATTCCATTCACATCCTGCTGATAGCAAGGTGTAATTAATATTAGAAGTTTGAGATAAACAGCCTTAAATAAGATTGCAATTCTACTTTCAGAGTACATGTCTCCAAGCAGGGCAAGCTGACAATTGTTGATTGAATTTCTTTCAAATTACTGTTTGATATACATACCTGCTAAGTAAATACTCTAGTCATGTTTATTTGGACATGGAAGGGAGGACAAAGGATGTTTGGAAACAGACAGAATTTTCATGCTTACCTCCACCTTATGCTATATAATGGTCAGAAATGTGAAGTTACAGAAGTGAAAGGGCTGGGATCCTCCTGTTTATCAAGTTCTGGAAGGGGCCAGATATGATCAGGTAGAAAGTCTTAATTCTGAGGGATATTTAAGTGGGGACTCAGGTTAGTCTTAACTCTTTCTAACAGGTTGTGGTGAAGTAAACAGTTCCACTGCCCCTCATTGACCAGAAGAATTGTTGAGTAGTGTGAAGCAATGAAAGTGTTGAGTAGTGTGCAGGTTCTAGATGGGTCCTGACATAGGTCAGATTCCACCTAGAAACACTTTATATTAAGCATAAATGGAAATTATGCTGGATGACAAACTAAATCGTATGAAAAGGTAAGGGGATGTTCCAACAGGGCTAGGCTGGATACTTCTACTGAATTAATTGATCACCATAATTAGATGGATGCCTTATTGAGTGGGCTATGCTATCATGTACCGCCAAGAAGGTGTGCTGAGGAGTTTGATCTTTCAACCGTCCAATCCTAGAAAGTGGCCAACTTGAAACACAATTTTAGATGTCAAAGACAATTAACAGAGCTACTAGACTGGTGGGGATGGGCTGGTAATGCTGTGCCTGGGCTAGGACTAGCAGCCAGGTTTATTGGCAGGGTGCAGTGACCCAGTTTGTCTTGTCAAACTGCAAACTGTATGTGCTTGTTTACACATGAAAGGTTAAAGAATTTCCTACATGAGAAAAGATTCAGCTGTATTTTAGGTTAGCACTTAAACAAAAGAGCAAGTTTCTTCATTAAGTCATAGATAATCTAATGCTTTTAAATAGCCTTGTTCCTCCTATACTTACCAACTTTCCTTATGAAATCAGAAGTTGTTACGGGGATATATGTTAGCATAAACAAAGATTCATCATCAGCACCACTGCCAGTATGGAATCAACTATCTGAAAACCTAGTCTGAAGAATAAGAAGGTGCCTCTTTTAGACCCTCTGTTAGGAATTTTTTTAAGGCCAGTGCTTTGGTTACTAATGCTCAGAGGTTGAGAGGTATGAGTGGAATATGGGGTTCAGTAGTACAAAGTGCAAGGTTAAATAATTCATTCAGGAACATACAGGAATAACATGCATGCCAGAAGGTGTGACTTTAGGTAGAGCAGATATAGCAAAGTGATCAGAATTAATAATAGGGCAAGTCTAAATCCCCCAAACAAGTGAGAAGTAGCAGTGGTTAGGGGTAAAAATGATGCTCTTGTGTGTAGCTAAAGCAGAGAACCTGGGATCTACTGAAGCCATACCACACTAAATGAGATAGTGCTAATACCACATCTGCAATACTGCGCCCACTTCTTGTGGCCATACAGGAAAAGAGAGATAATTTCTAGGAAATATACAATGGAAAATTATGAATCTCTAGAGAGACAAAGGAAGATGAAGAAACTGCAATATAAAAAACAATACAGCATTTGCCATGTGCACATTGAAGACAAAAGGGAAAGGAGATATATTATAAAGGCAACGGCTGGATGTAATTGTAATGAAAAGAAAACTGAACAGGGAGAAGGAGTTACATGAACTTGATGGAGCTGAGGGGGTGAAAAAAGGATCATAAGTGGTGGCCAGAAAATGACAATGCAAGACTAACCTAAGAAAATATCATTTACGAAAGAGGCAATTTAGCCTTGAAATAAACTTATAGAAGGAATTGTGTGTAATAAATACATACATGCAGCTGGAGACAGGAACTGAAAATAGCCTACATATCATGAAATAAGATATGCTAGTTATCCAGCTCATTCTAAAACATGTTAGTGTATGATTACTATTGGCCCGCATAATTTATTCTAATGCTCAATTTTTATTTCCTTGTGGTAGTTTATTGTACTTGTGTTACATTTACGTTTGAAGCAGATGTCTATTTAAATTAGCCTCTTTGCTGAAAAACACTTTTCACACACTGAAATAAAAACATGATTACAGGTTTTTTATGTGATAAGTCTTTTCTCTCTGATTCACCTGTATTCTTTCACTGTATGTAACATCTTATATTCAATGTGGATTTCAAATGGTGCACAAAATTCAATTTTACTTATAACAGATATAGGCAGCAATGAATTTGGGGAAAAAATAGGACCACTGTGCATATACACAGACATGGCAGGTTGCGTGTTTTCCTTCATTTTCATTCTTGAGTGTTTATATGATACTTTATAAGGAAATAACTTCATTGTCGATAGTTCTATGACAGTATTTACCTCTGAAAGTATAAATTATAGTATGGCAATCTGGTCATAATTAGATAGTAAACAAGAGTTCTTTAATTTAAATGTTTAATTCTTTAATTTAATTTAAAGTATTAGCATAGCAAATGTTCTAATAAATGTGAAAAATAATTGAGTAATATGAAATAAATGCAATTTTAAGAATGTGTTAACATAGCAGAAACCATTACATATGAAAACAACTCAAAAGCTGTTGTAGAGTTCTGTGCAAGGTCGAGGCTTGTACACAGGGAATTTCTAAGTGCAAAGAGACATTAAAACAATTCATTCAAGTGTATTCAAGTGCAAACGTTAAATGAACGAGGCTAGAGTGGTGCAGTTTAAAGAAGTAATGCAGTTCAGCCTGTTCTTTGGTTGTTTGCATATAGACAGCGATATAGATCTATTTATAATTCTTCACTAGCATTTGGATATCTTGCTACATAAATGACTTTACCCTTAGCATAATTTGCATTACCTTATTTTTCACCATTATCCCAACAGATGGAGAATAGCTTTTCAGTCACTTGTGTGACGACCCACCACTGGACCAGTAATCAAGAAGTCTCAGTCCTCACCACTGGCACTTGTGGGGGTTGTGCACTGGGAGAATGACAGGTACACAAACAGTATTTCCAGATGCAGCTCTAGATCACACAGAGACCACAGTCAGTCCAGAGTTGGTTTCTCCCTCTTTCTCCAGATCCCCAATAAGAGTCCCCACCGAAAGAGCTACAGAGTTGAGATCTCAGCTGAGTGGCCAAGTCAAAATCTCCAGCACTCTCTGTCCAACCAGTGCTTCATGTCCCTGCCCAAGTAGCTGACACATACACTCTTTGAGGTTTGATTTACACACACACACACACACACACACACACACACACACACACACACACACACCCCTGGAAAAGGCTGGCAAAGGTTTGCTAGCTATGCCCCCTTTTTCCCAGACTATAAGGTAGTTTTCACTGCCACCAGCCATTTATTTATCAGCTACTTTAAGGCCCTTAATAAAGAGTGTCCAGTCATACTGTGCAATATTAATATTAACACAAATGGTAGTTTGATTAAGAGCAAGGCTATTAGGAGTGGCCCATACAGTGTAACCAAATAAATATTTGGTGCTTTCAAAACTTAAATATGTCTCACAAAGATCAGCCACAATGAATGGTTTAAATATATTTAATAATAAATAATAAAAGAACAATACAATACTAAATATATATTCACAGTGACATCAGAGTTCCAAACCACAGGAAATATGTAAAATAGCATTGTAGGACAACCAATAAAGTAAAAAAAATAAAGACAATAGACACTCTGCCAAAGGACACCACCACAAGAGATTAGCCCTTTTGTTGTCTTTTTAATATATCAAGAACTTCATCAGAATACACCACTCTTCATACTTACTAATTAAATATAAATTTAAATCAATCACATGATACAAACCATCCAATAAAAATACAATAAAAATCAATTTCCTAATAAAACAATTAAGCATCCATATAAAACTATTATATAATGATAATATGAAAACTTTGAACAATTCTCTGAACCTGTAAAAACATTTTACATTTACAGTTTCATTAATTCTTGGTGCCTGATCTGCCTGTAATCTTATCTGCCAAGCAGATTCATGGCACTCAACCAAATGTTTGAAATCCCCTGATAAGAATCTATAATTCACCTGTTCAAAAACAATGAAACCAAACTTTTTAAAGTCAGGACAGGTTAAAGCATGCCTAGCTAAAGCATTGTTGGCATCCCTTTTCTTGCTAGCTAATGTGTGTTCATAAATTCTTTTGCTAAGCATCCTAATAGTTTTTCCAATATAAAAACTAACACAGGGCCCACACATAGCTACATAAACCACACACTTGCTTTGACAAGTTTATCTACTTTTAGACCATACAACCCATTTTAAATGTTTAAATTCAATGGATGATGAGTTAACTATATACCTACACTATTTGCAATGTCCACAGCAAAAAGTGCCTAATCCATTGGACTCATCACAGCCAACTTTGTCATTAGTTTTCTTTTCTAAAATAGACTTAATGTTACACATTTTTATATGTAAAAGTTGGCCCTTCACCAATAATGTTAATCAAATCAATACTACCAGAAAGAATCTTCCAATTTTCCATAATAATAATCTTAATGAGCCATATCTCATTACTAATGAGTAATGGGAAGGCTAAAAAATGTCATGTGTCACATTCAATTTTGGCCTGTCCAAAAACACTATCATTACTTGTTTTATTTAATTTTATAGATAAAATAGGATGAGCTTTTGTTTCTCTAAGTACCAAAACTTCATTTTCTATTACCTTTATCCATGACCTCTGTTCATAAACATAGATCTTAATTCAATCATTTCTTTTAAGAAGGTATCTTGATCAGAGGTAAGCTGGCTTAAACTGATCAATTGCCCCTTAACCACTCCTATTTTTGTATGAGTGGGGTGTGATCTATCTCTGTGTAAGTACTGATTTACAAAGGCAGGCTTCCTGTAAATCCTACTGATGAATTTCTTAGAGACAAAATCAATAGAAAAATTCAAATCTAAAAAAATTAATATTACCAAAACCACTCACCAAAAAATCAGTGGTCATGTTAAGTTCTGAGACAAAATACTTGAAATTGTCATAATCCCCTTTCCATAATAAAAACAAATCATCAATAAAACAGTGATATAGTAAAACATTTTTCATCTGATTATGTTTAAACAAAAATTTATGTTCCCACATCACCATCACCAGATTTGCAAATACAGGAGCAACCCTTTCCCCCATTGCCACATCTGTAATTTGTTTATAATAAGTACCATTGAACTCAAAAAAATATTATCTAATACAATTGCCATTAGAGAACAAATGGTGCTTAGTTTAATGTTTTTGAAGTCAGTATAACGAGTCAAATATTCTCTTAAAAATTCCACACCAACTTCTTGATCAATAGATGTGTATAGGAAAACCACATCTAAAGAAGCAAAGACAAAAGGAACATCAGGCATTTCATATCCACTTATAACCTGTAATAAATTCCAGGAATCTCAAAGATATGATTTACATGCCTGCACCACTGGATTCAAAAGATCATACAGCCACATAGAAATAGGTTCAGTCTTACTGTGCTCTCCTGAGACAATTGGTCTAAATGATGGATGTGCCTTGCTTTTATGAACTTTAGGTATGCCAAAAAAACACCCCTATTTTTGGATATGGCACACTTAAAAATTCATAGGTGTAATAGTCCACACAACCCTGACTAAAGAAGTCAAAGACTTATAAATGCCAGAATAACTTCTGTTAATATAATCTTTAGTCACAGTCTTATAATTTTTCTCATTGTTTAACAAGTCTAATATACTAGACTCGTAGTCTGTCTTTTCCATGATAACCAAAATTCCTCCCTTATCTGCTCTCGTTATTCTTAAATTGGAGTTGTTAGCTAATGCATTTAAAGCCAATCTTTATCCTTGTTTCAAGTTGTCAAATTGGACTTTAGTTTTGAGGGTTTTTTTAAAGTCATTCTCACAGGCAGTGTTGAAGACTTGAAGGGTAGGAATAAGTCAAGGATTAAAAGTATTTGGATGCCACAGGGTGGGACCCTGTGAAACAGCTTCTGGCAAATCATGCATCACAAACTGTAAATTCAACTTCATCAGATACATTTTGTAGTAAATTAATAATTTAGTCATATCCGCATTTTGGTCTGGAATAAAGGAAAAGCCTCTTTTTAATAAAGAGGACATGTCTGCAGACAGAACATGCTGACTTAAGTTTAAAAATTCTATTTCAAACTTTAACTCTTATTCTGGTGTCTGCCTTTTCCCTTCTCTTTGTTCTGTACATTTTTGGACCACTTCTGGGTACATTTGTTTCACAACTGGTCTACCAAAAAAGGACCTGTATAATCATAATAAGAAGAAAGCAGTAGATGCCAAGTCTTTCTCGTTGCCACCACTTGTGGTAATGCCACCATCGCCTAAATCATTTAAATTAATACCTTGTTGACCAATAGTACTATTACTGTCTGTCCCATTACCAGCCAAAGAGCCCTTTGTTGTTGAACTAGACATTGTTGAACAATCTGTGTGGCTCCTACCGGTCCCATCTTTTAAGGGGTAAGCTGTTTTGGCTGCATACGTAGCAAGATCATGGCAAAGTTGGCCCTGCTTCTTATTTATTATTGTGGCCCTTTGTCACCCAGTCTTAGCATTAATGCCAAAATATAATATTTTAAACATACCAAAACAGTCAGAGGACTTTATAATGTTGTCAAGAGTCACAAATTCTGATTTTAAGACCTCTAGTTCACTCTCATAATACTTGATTAAAGCTTACATCATTGCACACCCCATAGCATCAAATAAAGCAGTTAATTCATTATATAAGGAGTCTCCGTGCTTGACACAATTAAGAAATTTAGAGACCCTTAAACCCTGTCGCACAACATTGTTGTTAATGCGTTCCTCTAAATACTGTACTTCCAATTGTAATGCCACATATTTAAGAGACTGCTGTGCCAATTTAAAAATATTATTTTTACACATACCATGTTCGTTGTTATTGTTGGCAGCACTCTGTTATAAAACGCAGCTACAGCCAGTGTTAATGACAAATGGATTATCAAACACCTTTAAAACATTAACCATAATGTTATCATGGTTGTTGTCACTAAATTCCATGTTGGATGAGATGTCAAATCCCAAACATCTCACCACTGTTGAAGCAGAACAATGAGCCATGACATGTTGCTCCACTTCTGGAAACCAACCCGGAACTCCCGGGATGACGTCCAAGTTTTAAAGTCTCCTTTATAGCCCCTGCTACTACTTTCCCAAGGTGTTTGGCAAGATTAGAAAAAAACTCTGGTGTAGAGTGAATACTCAAATTAAGGAGAGGGTCTTACAAGGAAATCTTATTCGCTATAATGTCTGCAAAAAATGTTAAACGAACCAAACCAAAAACGAAAATGAACAACCAGCATAAACTAAAAAATAAACACAATGGACACTCTGCCAAAGTACTCTACCACAAGAGATTAGCACTTTTGTTCTCTTTTTAATATATCAAGAACTTCATCAGAATACACCACTCTCCATACTTATTACTTAAATATAAATGTAAATCAATCACATGATACAAACCATCCAATAAAATACAATAAACATAAATTTCCTAATAAAACAATTAAGCATCCATATAAAACTATATGTAATATAATGATGATATGAAAAGTTTAAACAATTCGCTGAACCTGTAAAAAACATTTTATATTGATAGTTTCATTGATTGATTAGTATGAAGAGTGGTATATTCTGATGAAATTCTTGATATATTAAAAAGAGAACAAAAGAGCTAACCTCTTGTGGTGGAGTCCTTTGGCACAGTGTCCGCTGTGTTTATTTTTTAGTTTATTGATTGTTTGTTTTTTGTTTTTGGTTCGGTTCATTCAACATTGTAGGACAGTCTCCAATAAATAAAGAAAAATATCTAAACTAAGCTTTGCTATATTCCTGACTATATATAGAATAGTTATACTGTAACCTAAGAATTACTTACTACAGAGCAAGCCAAATGTGGTGAATGGATCTTCTAGTTGTTATTGTCAGGTCCAAGACAGAATACAGAATGCTTTATCTCTCCATGAGACCTATCAAATTAGTATCTCTAATATTACTCCTGGGATCGCTTGCAGAATGACATTATCTCTTGTCATCTGACTCTATCCCAGATGAAACCCCCACTGCTGGAAGCTACCAGTATTTAGCATCTAACTGTGAAAATACATAGATCTCAGATCTTTGGCAGATGCTGGAAGTCATAAAACAATTACATCCCTCCACAACTCAAGCCTAGTAACTATTTCTCAATACAGAGAGCTCCCTACTATAGGCATTATGTATCTTGGTGCCATAAAGTAATTTAATTTCAGCTATTTTTCTGAAGTTTTGCAGGACTAAAACTAACATCCTGTGTTCCACTTTTCACTGTTAAAATATATACATTTAAATAGCTACAATGCTGCATGTACATTTCTATTCTATTCCAGTAGGGAACACTGTGGATACATTTCAAACACTTTGCAAAAACCTTTTTCAACACACATGCCTGTACAAACCTAGTTTGATGTATACATGGCATACAGTCTAATGCATTTATAACACAAGCAACTTATATGAATCATGTTGATATTCACAAATGACATATAATTATTTACAAAATTCCAAATAGTTGTGCTGGCAGTATCTCCCATTGTCACAGCTTGTACCTAGATACCAATATATCAATAGTCAGCATTTGTATTATTTCATCTATCTTCACATTTCCTAGGTCAGAATGTTAAAAGAGAATATCAGATACAATAAACACCAGAAAGGATATTCATAACATAAATGTAGAGACTTTGCAGTGCTAAATAGTAGTGATAAAATGTTATTTCTCATTGGTCAGAGGTCTTGTAGACCCACTTATTACTTGTTTACTTGTTTCGTTTCTATTGACTGAATCATTCTGAAAATGAGTGATTTTTTGCTGAGCATATAATGAATGCTTCTTAAAGCAGTTCTTTATGATGCTGATGCAGTCAATACATACTAAAGACAAATTCATTTTATGCATGAAATTCAGCTAGTTTGTGAAAAAATAAACAGTATAAAGAGTTTTAATATGCTTATAATTTGTTCTGGGATATGGTTGACAGAAGATGTAAAGTTAGTGATTTTTTTTTGTTTCTCGCTCACCATATCCCTTACCTCAAGGTGCCATCAAATCATTTAAGAAATATAACTCCTTTCATGTTATACATGTGTCTTTAAATTGTTGTGCACAGTAATTCAGTACACTGCTATGCCATTTTATATATGCATTTATAATCCATATTTTTTTAGCTTATTTGTAGTTTCATTTTTTTAAGCTGTCTTGTCACATTGTTATCATGCTTTCCCAGCAAACCAGCTAAACAACTGAAAATGATTAGCCTTTCCATTTTACGTTAAGACATTATAGTTCCTTTCGGCTTCTTTTGTGGGGTAGTACTTACTGTAGTAGAAAATATGTTTAGTAAATATGTTTTAGTGCGAGTATTCCAGTTTATTCTATGACAATTTATTCGAAATCATTTTTGGGGAAGGCTTTTTAAATCTGTTATCACTTATTAGATTTTTTTATGTTTGATATTGTGATTTTTGGGGTGAAAAAGTATGTTTTTTTCTTGGGTCTATATTATAAACCCAAAGCCTCTAAACAGCGAACACATGTACATTGACACATAAAGAGCGATGTACAATAACAACAAAACACGTATTCAGCAAAAGTGAAAACACCGAACGTATTTGTTTAGCCAGCAGCGCGATCCTGGAGATAAGGAAATATATCCTTTTCCCCACTGTAGTGCAATCTCGGAGTTGGTATATTTAAGTAGCAGGGGTGTTGGGGGCTTTTATTTAGTTAATTTCAGTATACCTGCATGGCACTGTTCATTAAACAAACACATTCGGTGTTTTGAATTTTGCTGACTACATGTTTCGCGGTCATTGTACATCGCTCTTTATGTGTCGACATACATGTGTTAGCTGTTTAGAGCTTTTGGGTTTATAATAAAGACCCAATTTTCTTTTATGGTGTTTTAATTTGACTATGGTTAAGGAGTCATGAAAGAAGGTTAATGACACTTAGATTTAATATTTTTATTGAAGAGACCTGGAATTATTTATTTTGGATATATGTTTTTCTTTTGTAGATTTTGCATTGGGATATGATAAGTTTAGGAATTAGGCTGGCTGGAAAGTTCATTTCTGGTGGAATTATGGATTTGATTCCTGCAGTGGCATGTGTTATTATTTGTGGCCATATGTTGAGACATGAATTGTCAGCTAAGTGTTCGTAGCACAGTCAGTCTATACACCAGACATTTTCAGACATGAGCATGTCCGTGAATTGCTTCATGGGATATGTTCCTGATTATGATTCTTCATTTTAGTGGCCAGGTCTGTTGGCATAGAAAGATAAAGTCTGACTGCATCTCTGTTGACTTGAATTAAATTTGTAGCTCAGACACCTGTTGTAGTTCGTGCATGGGGTGGAGAGGAATTAAAAGGAATTGCAAGTCTTAGTCTATTTCCATCACTTTGCCTGGAGGTAGTGAGGGACATTTGTGTGGGCATAACTTCCATAGCAAATTCCCCTATAATGACCAGTGATCACACAACATGCTGTGTGCAAAGGAGAACATTTTATTATGAAGACACATAGTGGAGTTCCATTGCACACCAAATTCTTCAACCTTACTGAAATGCACAGTTGATAAAAAGGGTTTAAGTGGGAAAACCCCAATCTCTAGCATAAAGATGATGGGTCCCTTTTTCTGCTCATTTATTTTCCCTAAGTGGAATGATTAGGCTATAGAGCTCTCACCCCCATAGAATGAATGGGTCTATAGAGAGTGGTTGAGGGGTGCAAGCCTTCATGGGCAAAACAGAAATGGCCAACACACAGACACACACACACACACACACACACACACACACACACACACACACACACACACACACACACACACACACAATGAATTCTTCATTTTACATGTATGTGCAACTTTTCCTTTTAGGACTTTTATTCTTATTCTACTATTGTGTCTAGTGGGGGAAGGCTGGGTAGTATTTGCATTGTAATGTATTTTAAAGCTGTAAAGGTGAACTATGTTTTCCTTTTTTAATGGTTTATACTTTAATTGTTGGCTGTATGGCATATGTGGAGGGTGAGCTGCCAGCAGCCTAGGTGACTGAGGACTGATTAGCTGGCCCAGCTGCCAACAAAGGGAGGGAGAGGAATGAAGGGGCAATACTGGCTTACTTGTATCAGAATGGAGAGATGAGAAATGGTACCGGGGAGAAGTACAGTTGCTGTGCTGCCAGGGAGACCATGGTTAGAGTGCACACCAGGTAACATAAGGTGGGACCACAGCAGAGGCATTGTAATTCCACTCAGTTGGAGGGTGGTCTTGTAATGTCCCATATTACATCCTAGAAGGTGGGACCCCAAGATAGGCATATCACTATGAAGCTGGAGACATTTAAGTCAGAAGATAATGTGATCCTAAACTGACATGGAAGGTTGGACTTAACATCCATCCAGTCCACAGAATGATGGTATCTCTTTGGTTCATTCTAGTAGTAACAGGGCAATAATGGGTCATATAGCTGATTGGGGAGGAGAACTGATCGTTAGTGAAAGGACAGAGAAGGAAAAGGTTTATATTTAGGTTCCAGTTTGCCATGGTATAGGCTGCAAATTCTTTTCTTTTGAAAATGAATTATTTACATGTTTTAGTTTATCTTTTTAACATTCTGTTATTTTTAACATCAGTCTAGGTTGTTTCATTTTAATTGGGAGGGTCAGTTCTTTCCATTTTGAGGCTGGATTTTTTTCCATCATTTGAGTGACTTTCTATTGAACATTGTTTTTCTTTTACATGTTCTGAAGTTATGTCTTAGAGCATGGGGATTCTTTTGTTATTTTTATTATTTTATTTTGATGACATTTGGTGTGTTGATCTACTATAGTTTTGATTAACGTCAGTATATCCCTTTTAAAATCGTAGCACTTAAACAAACTCCTTTAATAATCTGGGTACATAATTACTCCCCAAAATGAATCTTTCAGTATAACTATGTGTATAAAATAGATCCTTGAACTGAGTTGCAATAGATTTCCAGCCTCAGGGGTTATGATGTCTCCAACCATTAAAGAAAAAACATTAAATCACAGGTAATACAGGTGCTTCCTGAGCACTAAAGAACCATGAATTATAGACGCCACTCTTCGTTGAAACTTAAAGAAATCAATCACTTTTAACTTGCTTAGGAATCTATATTTTCTTTATTGAAAAATATATGATATATAGATGAGTGTTTTTGCCCTTAACAGAGCTTCAACATATCATACAGACAGTTAGTATACCTATCTGTCTGCTGAGGTACTTTGTTTAGCTCTAAAATGTATAGACAGACTGTGAATGTAACAGCATTTTTATGGATGTGAACTTATATGGTACATTTCAAAGATTCCTATATGGACTTGCATAAGTGCATAAAAATGAAGTGGCAGCGAAGTTTACAGTGCATCTTGCATTACAGAGTGGCTTTATTAAAAAAAAAAAAACATCTTTGGTAACAGAATTATTCCCCTGCTATGTATAAAATATGGCTACATATTTCCTGCCATAATGTGATTCTATGTTATATAATTTCTGAGAGCACAAGCACAGTGAACCAAATATACAGTGCAACTACAGACAGATGTCTAATGGCTTTTGCATAGATACTTTTCAGTGTTATGTTATTCCAGGATAAAGAAAATGGTAATAAAGAAATATTAAGCTCTTTATTGTAAACATACATCAGTGTTGCCAGTGTTGCCAAACTACTAATATTACAATGGCATCCAAAGTAAGAAAGTTCTAACTATGCAAAGATATAGAAATATAAACCATAAAATTTATAGGAGCAGTTCTAACAAAAGCATTTTAAAAAGCAAAATAAAAGAAAGATGTGTGTACATTTTTAATATAAACCACTGGGTGACAACCTGCTGAATGTGAATATAAAAATAATTACAAGATCCTGTTTAAAATCATGACACTTAAAAGATACTATTTCTGCTAACGTTTTGGGTCATTTAGCTTGTGAAAATCTGGCAATGATAAACATAATTCATTGAGTGAAAACAAAGCATCAATTTGTACACATTCAGGCACAGGCATTGTTACAAACACATCTCAAATGCTTTCCTGAACTC
This sequence comes from Protopterus annectens, assembly GCF_019279795.1. Lineage (NCBI taxonomy): Eukaryota > Metazoa > Chordata > Ceratodontiformes > Protopteridae > Protopterus > Protopterus annectens. The sequence continues at coordinate 1,848,820,279 of NC_056739.1, read as the reverse complement.
TAATCATATCCTGACTTAGGAATGAGGTTCATTCCCATTATTTATTTATTATTTACTTATTTTACATTTGTTATATTCTACATTATGATATTAGAAATGCAAATAAACCAGATGGCTTAATGGTTAAGGTCTTCATCTCCCATGCACAAGGTACAAGGTTTAATCCTGACCTCCGACCAATCCCTGTTTGGAGTTTGTATGTTCTCTCTGTGGGATCTCTCCCATGTCTGAAAAACATGCTGAGTGTTTCTATATCAAACTCATCAATGAATTGAGCTGGCACAGACTGCATTGATGCCCTATAGGGGGATGAATTTTACATACCAACAACTTTGGGCAGCTACTGTGGTGTGCAGTATCCTCAAGATAGGAGAACATGGATGACAGACTGCATGCCTTGACAGGGCTAGCCAATTGATGGTGTAAAATATGACTCTAGGTGATTCGATCATGGGTAGTTACCAGTGATAAGTGGGTTAAGGACCCAGTATAAGGTACATAAGGAAAGCTGTTGGTGGAATCCAGAAGTCCATGAAGTCATCAAAAGAAAGAAGGTGTGCAGGAAGAAGTGGGAGATAGAAAAGGCTGACCAGGCTAGGACAGAGTGCTGGTTGGCTAACAAAGAAGCTAAGAAAGAAGTTGCAATAGCAAAGAATAGGGCATTGGAGGCACTCTATCAACTTCTGGAAAGTGACTCAGTAAGGGGCGCAAAGAAACTATATCAGGTTGCAAGGCAAAGACAGAAAGATAAAGAAGATAGTCAGACACCCTTCATAAGGGATGCCAGCAACAACCTGCTCACCAGTCCACAGGACATCAAAGGCAGCTGGAAGGAGTATTTCCAGCAGCACAGAAGCTGTACTGCCCCAGAAACTATGATGAGAAAACAGGAGCCCACCTTAGAAGAAGTAAGAACAGGAAGAAGTCAGGAAAAGCAGCAGGATCAGATGAGGTCACAGCACATATGATAAAGCTGCTGGGTGAGATAGGGGAGACATGATAAAGATGCTGGTTGAGATAGGGGAGAAATGGCTCCTGAGGGTACTAATAGCATTGTGGAGAGAAAGGTGTATCCCAGATGACTGGAGAATAAATTTACTTGTGCCAGTGTACAAGAACAAAGGAGACATCCAGAACTGTGGGCAGTATAGAGGCATCAAACTCCTACCGCATTGCATGAAAGTTCTGGAGTGGGTGATTGATAAACGAATATGCAGAGTAGTAAAATGTATGATGGATGATGAGCAGTTTGGATTCAGATCAGGATGCAGCACACATGACCCGATGTTTGCATTGAGACAGATACTTGAGAAGAAGCTAGAGATGAGGAGAGATCCAGCTGGCATTCCTAGACTTGGATAAAGCATATGACAAGATCCCAAGAAAGCTAATCTGGGCAGTACTGCAGTGGTCTGAAGTCCCAGAAACATTGGTAGAATCAGTGCAGGCTATGTACAAGGAGTACGGGTTATGTACAAGGACCCAGCGACTCAAGTACGAACAGGTTCCCAGTGGGAGTGGGTGTACACCAGGGTTCAGCTCTGAGCCCACTGCTGTTCATACTGGTGATGGACTACATTACCAAACAGGTTGGAGGGGATAGATCAACAAAGCTGCTGTATGCAGACAATGTGGCAGTACAGGCAGACTCTGAGCTAGAACATCAGCAAAGGATAGGAGAATGGAATGCAAATCTGAAGGCACATGAGATGAAACTGACAGGAAATGGGAGAAATCAGAAGAAGATGAGAATAGAGATAGAAAGGAAGATAGTGGAACATGTAAACAGCTTCAAGTAACTGGGAGGGATGGTTGAGGCGAAGAGTAGTCTGAATGAAGAGGTCAAAGCTAGAATCAGAGGGGCTGCAGCCAACTGGCATAGAGTATCAGGTGTAGTCTATGACAGAAGAATGCCAAAGAGGGTGACAAGTAAGGTGTGCAAGACAGTGGTGTGACCAGTATTACTGCATGGTACAGAAACCTGGGCAGTAAAGGCAGAACAGTTGAAGAAGCTAGAGGTGATGGAAATGAAGTGCCTGAGAAAGGTGATAGGATGCACACTGTGGGGAAGATGAAGAAACTGAGGACATAAGGACAGAAGCCAAAGTATCTCCAATTGCAGAACAGATCAAAGAGAACAGATTGAGGTGGTTTGGGCACATGTGTAGACAAGCAGAAGACAATCTGGTGAGGAAGATTTGGGACAGACAGGAAGAAGATAGGACAAAGTGAGGATGTCCAGCAAAGAGGTGGATGGATTGTGTGAAAGAAGATCTGCAAAAGTCAGGCATGAGTGTTGAAGAAGGAAGGAGTGTGGCACTGAATTGAGAAAATTGGCGACAGATAACATGATACCCTGACCCCACATAGAAAAATAAATAGGAAAAAGGGGACTGATGATGATGATGATGATGATGATAAGAAATGCAAACACTTGGAAAAAATAAAACCAGCAGTAACAGTAAGAGTGATATACTTCACAACCTGTTCTAGTTTGTCAGAAGAATATCACGTGTGAATACATCCTGATGCTATGTCAAGGATACATGCTCCAAGGAAAGTTTCAGTATCTTTCAGGACTATAACAGACCAGAAATTAAAGCAAATTGAACACTTGGGAATTGTTAACAAGCACTTAGAGCTAACAGAATGACTGAATAGTATGCTGCCCATTATAGAGTAATAAGATTCTCAATTCATTGATCCACAGGATCTGAATAAAAGTGATTAAAAGAGGAAAGCATAGCACATTGCTTACAGCTGAAGAAATGTTCTCAGTAATGCCAAATGCAAAATGCAAACCAGAGATTCTGGCAGATAAAGCTAAATTAAGACAGCTGCTAATTAAGTATTTTTATATTCCACTAAGAAGGCAGAGATTCCTTACACTTTTGGTTGGTATGTCATCATAGCTTTATAGGTAGGTACTAGGCTATTGGCCCTGGGGCCTATACAAGCCCAGCCAAAAAGGTACCCTGGCTTTTGCCACCCAAGAAAATTATTTTCCTGTGCTCCTGTCGTAAAGAGCCACAGAGGTGATCCCCAGGTTGAATTTCCTATTTCCCATCCAATCATCAAGATTTTTCTTGAAGAGTGTTGATGAGGAGCTTTGTTTGATATAGATAGGTAGCTTATTCCAGAGTATGGGAAATCTCTGGGACAGGAATCTATCCCTCCGGCATGTTCTGTTTATTGTGGTGACAAGGTTTAGGTCCCTAGAGCATGTAGCTTGGAGGGATTGGGATTTCTGTAAGTGGAGCATGTCCAACAGCTCTAAGTTTAACATAGCTTTGTATGTTAGGCAGAGATCACCTCTGAGTAGGTGATATGCAACGGAGTAAAGCTGGAGTTTTTTGAGACGGTTCATGAGGGCATCTGTTTGAGGCTGGTAATCCTCTTTGTGAGGTATTTCTGCGGCCTTTCCAGTTGTTGTAGATGTCTTGTGAGGTACATACCAAAAGGGGCGCTGTACTCTATAATGGGTCTAATGAGTGATGAGTAGAGGGGAACAATTACCTCTTTTTTTCTGGATGAGAAACCTTTTGTGATGAGGTGTGCCATGTAGAAGGATTTCCTGACTACTGTGGCACTGTGATTATCAAAGGAGAGACTACTGTCCACCTGTGTCCCAAGGTCTCTTATCACACTTTTGGTGTTAAGTATACTACCGCTTATGTTGTAGTTCATGGGTACAGAGTTTTTACCAAAGGGGATGACAATGCACTTTTTGGCATTGAGCTTGAGGTCATGGCTTTGACACCAGGCATCTGTCTCAGTGAGGCCCTTTTGTAGGATGTCCACATCGTTAGGAGTTTCGATTATGGCTCCTAGTTTGCAGTCATCTGTGAACTTCATTAGCCAAAGACCTTCTGTGTTAGCCTGTACTTTAGAGAAGTAGATACCAAACAGGAGAGGACCCAGGACTGAACCCTGTGGAACTCCACTTGTCACTGGTCTGAAGTCAGATTTGGAGTCTGCTACTTTCACAGTGTGGGTTCTGTCAGTGAGCCAGTTGGCAACCCATCTTGTGACATAGGGATTTATACCTAGTTTAGTGAGTTTATCTATAATTCAAGAGTGGGGGATGCTGTTGAAAGCCTTGGCAAGATCTAGATAGGCTGTGTGAACCACCTTACCCTTGTCTACGGCTTTGGTGACTGCTTCAAAGAAGTCTATCAGGTTTAGGAGACATGATCTGTCTTTTGCAAACCCGAACTGGGTGGGGTCCAGAGTTTGGAGATTAACAATGTCTTTGTTTATAAGTTCCATGATGATACGTTCCATGGCCTTGCAGACCAGGCTCGTCAGGCTACCAGATTTATCCTAGGAGCTGTTTCAGAAGCAATTGAAGACCTGAAATGTGTTGTAAACATATCAAATGGTCTCATATTGTATAGTTAATGTCATGTGGGAAGCAATAAAATTGATGAGAAGAGTCAACCACTTATTTAAATACAAGCTTCTCTTTAGCGCCACTAATTTTATCACTCCAGATGTTTCTGATTATCTTTCTTATCTTTAGACTGGAGTTTTCTTAAACCAGCACTGAAGCTTACTCTTCAGTTTTATTAACATATATATATATATATATATATATATATATATATATATATATATATATATATATATATATTATATATATGGCGGCTGCGGTGGTGCAGCGGTTCTCGGCTGGGGTGCCTTCTGTGTGGAGTCTGCATGTCCTCCCTGTGGTCGCGTGGGTTTCCTCTGTGTGCTCCGGTTTCCTCCCACATCACAAAGACATGCAGTAGGTGGATTGGATACTCTAAATTGGCCCTAGGTGTGAGTGTATGCATGTGTGTACCTTCTGTGGAAGGTTGGGCGCCGGGCTGGCAACTCAACACCGTAAAACTCCACTGCCAATCATGAGCGGACAGATGATCCATTGTGGCGTCCCCTAACACCGGGAAAAGGTGAAAGAAGAAGATATATATATATATATATATATATATATATATATATATATATATATATATATATATATATATATATATATATATATATATATATATATATATATATATATATATAGGTCTACTTCAGTAGACCAAATTTACACTTACCTGAATTGCAGTTTCCGAAGATGAAAACACCTAATGTGCAATAAACAGAACCTGAACATTACCGATTTCTTTTACAGGGAATGGAGACACTTGCCAATTTACCCTTTTCCTCACTGTAGTGTGATCCAAGAGTTGGTATATTTAGTTGTGAGGGGTATGGGGGGAGCAGTCTCCGCATATTTAGGGGGTGTGGGGAGTGTAGATCCCCACTTGGGTGGGTTTGGCATACTTCAATGTGTTATTTCGTTAAATGTTGGCCAAGTGTCTTCTTTCCATGTAAAAAAAACTTTGGTAATGTGATGGTTCATTTTACTGCAATTTTGGTGTTATCATCTCGATAATCTGCAGTTTGGGTATGTGTAAATTCTGTCTACCGAAGTAGACCCATTTATATATATATATATGTATATTTATATATATATATATATATATATATATATATATATATATATATATATATATATATATATTTATAGATATATATATATATATATATATATATATACACACACACACACACACACACACACACACACACACACACACACACACACACACACACACACACACACACACACAGTTTCACAGGAAGGTATGATATGGTATGACAACATGGAAAGACCAAATGGATATAACAATGGTGAAGAGCAGAACCATTCTTTTTTCCCTTTTCATGACTAGGTCCTTGACATGCTTATTCATTATTCTAACACCTTTGAAGATGATGTTGATCAAAGCATTGTTCTCAAGGAATTTTATCTCACAGTCTTTCACTATATTATTTACTACCTGTGGGGTTAGATTGGCACCTAGCATCACATGCATAGGTAGGCTGTAAAACTACGTTCAAATTTGATGTTGGACTGGCACCATTGGGGTTTGAATTCTACCACTGCCAACCAAGGGTGAAGTATTATTAAGAAAGAGCACACCTTTCTGTTTCATTAACTAGATCACAAAGTACCACCTGACTCCAAGACCATAAAAGGAACACGCTTCACACTTTCACATCCAGACCAGATTACAGAACTGAGCCTTTCACAGCTTTCTTTGTGAACCAGTACCTTAGTTGGTAGAATTCTACAGTTCCCTACATCTTTCTTCCTGGTGTCATAGTACTGCCATCACTCAAAAAGTCATATATTTCCAGTCATTGGTTGCTCTAAAACCGAGCCAAATATATAAAACATAAGTATTTTTTACTGGTAGTAAACCTAATCAATTTTATGGGAGATGTGTGCCACACAGCTTGTTAAATAATAGTGTAAATGATGACTACCCTTTTCTCAGATCCATAGCAGCAGATAATTACTCTTATAAATAAATATCAGTCACAGAGATTAATGATTAATATATCAACTTTACTTAAATGATGAAGCAGACTAAAATATATGTGGCCTTGTGCACACACAGTGAGGAAAACAAAAGGCAATATAAATAAGATGCCTTCAGGAAAATCTAAAATCAAGAAATCTGTATACCCTGGCAAGTGTGCTTCAGAAATATTGAGCCTAGGTAAAGAGCTAGTACTCACAGATAGCTCCTGACAGGACAGCTATAACATCTACTATTTTTCTTTTTCAACATTCATCGTTATACAAAATGTTCTTTCCTGCAGTGTCCATGACATAATCATTCTCTTGCTGTGAAAACAAGTTCTTTACATGTCATAATAACCACCAAGGTTACTGAAAACACATCAGAATCTTCTTTCTTTGAATCCTTAATCCCCTTGGTGTCTTAGAAGGATAAGTTATTGTAGCCATTATATCTCACGTCTTTCATCTTTGTTGCATTAACAACAGGTGCCAGCATATCTGGAAATGTAATGCATTTCAGAGACATTAGGTTCATAGGTGTTTACTGGGCTAACAACCGCATGGGCCTTTTTAAATCTAGCCATGCATCTAAAATCTCTGACAAGTTCTGGTACTCTTGACAAGTGTAAGCAGGAGCTTGGAAGATGAAACATTTACAAGCAGGGGTATGGGAGATTCATTAGAGACATAGGTGTTAAACCAGGCATTAATTTGCTGTTCCCCATCTAACTGGATTGGGGTAGGGAGGAATTCTACTTCACATGGATGGGAAGCCTGTTCCAGAGAAGAAGTAGCCTCTGGGATACATATCTGCCTCTCCAGCAGGACCTATTTATATCACAGACAAGGTTTACATCTTTAGAATGGCTACTTCTGGTGCTGTTTGTTTTGCAGATATACAGGAGGTCAGTCAGAGTTGGGTTTGACAATGGCTTGTATGCCAGACATGGATCTCTCCTCAATAGCTTGTATGAGACAGAATACAGGGATAGAGTCTTGAAGTGGTCTGTATAGGACATGTTATTTTAGCCCTGTAAGCTTTTAGTGAGGAATCTCTGCTGATGTTCCATTTGTTGGATATGTCTGGTTAGGTACATACCAAAGGGGGCATTGTACTCAATGATAGGTCACTGGAATAATGAATTCCATGGACCTAGATGACATATCTTTGTTTATAAGTTGCACAATACATAATGATTTCCTCACTACTGTAGACACATGATGGCCAAAGGCTAGATTACAATCTATGTGTGTCCCCAAGTCCCTGACTACTGGGTCAGCTCTTAGGGGTATGATGTCAATATGATATTAGACAAACTCCAATGACCAGCAAAATGCGATACACGACACCAGCCTTACATCAGGATGATAATTTTATTACATAATCTTGTATATTCCTATATCAAGACCGGTTTCAGCTACCAAGCCTTCCTCAATGGATAGAAAAATTTTTTAAACAATAAAATAATCACAAATATTTATACTGTTTCCTAACCAATGGAAGCAGTGGTTGGAGTGTTTTAACACTGTTCAACACAAAATGAACTGCACTATGATAAATTAAAAAACAGTTCTTGAATATATTGATAAAACTATTTATGTTGAGAAGCCCAACAAAACCAGTTATATCTATCAATATACAATAAATAAAGAAAATAGCCCTTAAGTCCAATTGAAGCCTGACCAGCATATTCTATTTTTGACCCATATATTTCCACATTTAAAATCTGTTTTCTCTGAGTATGTAACTAGTTTAATATATAATGCTAACAAATATGATGTCAGCATTATGAGTTCAAGGCTGGTGTGAGCCAGTCTATATTGGTTGCTCTGGTCCTCTTACAAAGTTATACATTAGATCACTAACATGACGACTTATATGTCGTTTGGTAATAACAATTAGTTATACTCCTATGCAGACTATACTGGTTAGATATAGTGTGACATGCTCATTTCATTTTTAAGTCATAAGATTTGATAGGGGATTATTTCTAAACTTGGAATATTTACTTATATATGTACATATACACATTATGTCCTACATCCCATTTACCAATATTGCATATTCATGGAGTTGTTAATAATGTACAGTAGGACATTTTTATGGGTTAGAACTAGTTTATCACGGGTATAATAAAATATATATAGGTTTGAATATTGTGGAGCAGATATAAATGTTGATATTTAACATACCAGGATATTCCAATTGGATATGTTATGAACTCTAGGTTTATTAGATTCTAGAGATTTTGATAGGATGAACAGTTTTGTCTGTTGATGCTCATATATCTCACTATATATATATATATAGATATATATATATATATATACATACAATTGTTTTATATACAAATATATATATATATATATACAAGCTATGTATTATGTATTTGTTAGCATTATATATTAAACAAGTTACATACTCAGAGAAAACAGATTGTAAATGTGGAAATATATGGGTCAAAAATAGAATATGCTGGTCAGGCTTCAATTGGACTTAAGGGCTATTTTCTTTATTTTCTTTATTTATTGTATATTGATAGATATAACTGGTTTTGTTGGGCTTCTCAGCATAAATAGTTTTATCAGTATATTCAAGAACTGTTTTTTAATTTATCATAGTGCAGTTCATTTTGTGTTGAACAGTGTTAAAACACTCCAACCACTATGTTGGGCTATACCACTGCTTCCATTGGTTATGAAACAGTATAAATATTTGTGATTATTTTATTGTTTAAAAATTTTTTTCTATCCATTGAGGAAGGCTTGGTAGCCGAAACCGGTCTGGATATAGGAATATACAAGATTATGTAATAAAATTATCATCCTGATGTAAGGCTGATGTCGTGTATCGCATTTTGCTGGTCATTGGAGTTTGTCTGATTATGGTTTGACCATGCACGCCATACTTGCAAGGCATTTGGTTTGATTGTCAATATGATATTTACCAGGGGTGGATGACTTCCCAAAGGATACTAGTATGCATTTCTTGGCATTTATTTTTAGTCCATGGCTTTGACACCAGATGTTTGTCTGTGTCAGAACTTCCTGGAGAACATTTGTATCAGTGAGGGATTGAATAACAGCTTCTAATTTGCAGTCATCTGCAGATTTGGTCAGCCAGAGGCCATTGACATTGGCCTTGACTTCAGAGAAGTAAATGCCAAAAAGAAGAGGTCCCAGGACCGATCCCTGTGTGACTCTGCTTGTGAATGGCCTCTTTGTAGGGGTGGACTCCGCAATTCTAATTTCCTGGGTTCTATCTGTGAGCCATCTGGCTATCCACTGATTGAAATAAGGGTTTGTACCTATCTTCTTGCTTTCATCAACAATGCCTGAGTGGGGTATTGAGTCAAATGCACTGGCCAGGTCAAGGTAGGCTGCGCAAGCTATTTTGCCCTCATCCATTGCTTTGGTGACCTTATCAAAGAAGTCCACCAGGTTGAGTAGGCATGACCTGCCCTTGTTGAAACAAAATTGGGTTGTATCCAGTGTCCAGAGGTTTCCTGTGTCATTGTTGATCATTTCCATGGTAATTCATTTCATGGCCTTGCATATAGTCCATGTATGATGACATTCTGGAAAACAAAGATTCACTTTTCTAGCCATGAGAACACCCTACAGATGGTCATCAGAAAGAAAAAAAAATACATTTGTTAATTTAGCTGGGATTTAACACCTGTCTTTATGACTGTTTTTCTTTCAACCTGGAATTACCCCTGTCTTGATACCAACTGGTTATTATACTGTGCCTTGGGGCCTGAGTGGTGACTGAAATGGGCACATACACCACTGTAGTTACCCAGTTAGCAAATCATAAAGTATAATTTATTTATTTACGTATTATTTGATATTTGTTGACTGGGATAGTTCAACTGAGCTAAAGCCCCTTTTCAGTGGAGGCCTGGGGAGAAAAGCTCCACAATATAACAAGTCATATTATTAAGTTATATTATATTATTATATGTCCTGTTGTGTGTATATATGCTATATGTATGTTTGTTAATCACCAGCATGTTGTCCTGATGTGTATATATGCCATATGTATGTATGTTCTACTTCTTTTTACTCTCACGTAATGTATTGTAATGTGGAGCTTTTCTCCCTGGGCCTCCGCTGAAAATGGACCTGTGTCCAGCCAGACTTTCCCAGTAAACATATGTAAAATAAAATAAATAAATAAATAAAATTATATCTAAAACATTAGTAGAAAAGAATCCTAATAGTAGTAGCATACATGAACAGCAAACATGTTCTATCTAAAACATGGACAAACGGTGCTCTACACCGGAGGTCAACCCCTCGCTGGTTAGATCCAACCATAGACTAATCACTCTGGATATCCACATTCTGCCCCCACCCCCAATCAAGGAAATCACCATGAAAAACATTTCAAAAGCAAACTTCACTTTACTTAAGACCGAGGTGGAAAGGTTCACAGCCCCCATGCTAAAGGACAACGCTGTCCAAGCTGCTGAATCCCTTACAAAGGCACTCTATGAGCACCTGCAAGAATGCATGGATCGTGCTATCCCAAGCAAAACCAAGACTCACTCCTCCAAGAAAAGGAAACCAGTCTGGTGGACCCCTGCCATAAACAAGCTATACAATAGAAGGAGGAAACTAGTACAGAAAAGAGTAAAATCCCAAGGAGGAAAGACATCCCTGATCAGTATCAGCAAGAAACTACAATCCCTTATCAAATCATCCAAGGCTAGCTTCAAAAGAAAAAATGCCAAGGACTCCAAAGATAACCACAAAGTGTTCTTTAGCTATGTCAAGAACCTAAGTGGAAACTCTCAGATCTGCTCTGAGTTAGTGCAGAATGGAACAAAATACACTGAACCAACTGATATCGCCAACATTCTGGCAGACAGGTTTTGTGCAAACTTCATCCCTTCTCACCCCCTAAAGGGCCCATAACCATACCAGAAGAATGTAGAGCCCTGGCAATCACTGACACACAGGTTAAAACAGCCCTATCCAAAGCCAAAAACACAGCTTCAATGGGACTGGACGGTGTCCCAGGCTGTGTCTTACACGAACTCCAAAATGAACTAACCCCTCACGTAAACACACTGTTCTAACCCAGCCTCTCTACAGGCTATGTACCCATAGAGTGGCACACAGCAACAGTTATCCCACTCCACAAAGGTGGAGCCACAATGGACCCAGGGAACGGTCGCGCTATAAGCCTGACTAGCCTGGTCTGCAAGGCTATGGAGCGCATCATCATGGAACTCATTAATAGAGACATTGGTAACCTCCAAACATTGGACCCTACCCAGTTTGGCTTTGTTAAGGGCAGATCATGCCTACTAAACCTGGTGGACTTCTTTGAGACAGTTACAAAGGCTTTAGATGAGGGAAGGAGGTCCATACAGCCTACCTAGACCTCACAAAGGCATTCGACACCATTCCCCATTCTGGTATTATAGACAAGCTCACCAGCATGAACATAAACCCCTATGTCACGAGATGGGCTGCCAATTGGCTCACGGATAGAACCCACATGGTGAGAGTTGCAGGCTCTAGGTCTGACTCTAAACCGGTTACAAGTGGCGTCCCCCAGGGCTCAGTCCTGGAACCCCTCCTGTTTGGTATATACTTCTCAGAAGTACAGGCAAGCACAGGAGGACTATGGCTGAACAATTTCGCAGATGACTGCAAACTGGGGGTCATAATTGACTCTCCACCTGATACAGACATCCTCCAGAAGGGTATCACTGAGATGGATACCTGGTGTCAAAATCATGGCCTCAAGCTAAATCCAAAATGTGCATAGGCATCCCCTTTGGAAAAAACAAAGTACCCGTGAACTACCACATATGTGGTAGTCCCCTAAATACAGAGAATGAAATAAGAGATCTGGGGACCAAAGTAGATAGTAATCTCTCTTTTGATAATCATATTGCCAAGGTAGTTAGAAAATCCTTCTATGTGGCCCACCTAATCACAAAAGAGTTTGCATCTAGAACAAAAGAGATTATTGTGCCCCTCTACTCATCACTCATCAGACCCATCACAGAGTACAATGCCCCATTTGGGATGTACCTTACAAGATACCTGCAACAGCTGGAAAGACCACAGAAGTACTTCACCAAGAGGATTACTGGTCTCAAACAGATACCCTATGCAGCCCAACTGAAGAAACTCCAACAGTACTTGGTTGCATACTGCCTACTAAGAGGTGATCTCTGCCTGACATACAAGGCTATGTCCAACTCAGAATTGATGGACATGCTCCACCTAAAAAAAAAACAAATCTCTGAGAGTCACAAGCTCTAGGGATCTAAACCTCACCATAATGATAAATAGGACTTGCTGGAGAGATAGATTCCTGTTCCAGAGACTCCCCATGCTTTGGAACAGGATTCCAATCTACATTAGGCAGAGCCCCTCACTAACACTCTTCAAGAGAAACCTTGACGAGTGTATGGGAAACAGAAAATTTACCTCGGGGATCACTGCAGTGGCTCTCCTGGACAGAGGTACAAGGAACTAATCTAAGGGGGCAGAGAAAGCCAACACATTCTGGCTAGGCTTACATATGCCCTTGGGGAGATAGCCTAGTATTTACCTATGAACCTATGAACCTATGAACATCAGTAGAAAAGAATAATGATAGTCACATGACATACATGAATACTCAAACCATCCAAAAAAAAAAGAAAAAAAATGTTGTCCTAGAACAGACTGACAAACAGGTAAGAACAATGGTAACACTACATGAAATACAATAAACAGACAAATAAACAGAAATATAAAGTTTGACTTACATAATGCTCATTTACCAGTGTTGAACCAATCTGGTCATCTGCTTCAGAAGTATATAATTGTCTAACTCAATCAATCTTATCCTCTATGATTGCCAGTATCCTCTGTTTTTCCTGGTTGCCACAGCTGTCATATATTTTCTAGTATGTTCATTAGTGTATTATTGTGCTATAATTTCCTCTAAAATATCAAGTATGAATGTAACTTCTGAGAAGCTTCCATCTTCTTCTTCTTGTTTCGGTTGCTCCCATTAGGGGTTGCCACAGCAGATCAACTGTTTCCATTTCTTCCTTCCTCTGCATCATGCTCTTTCACACCAACCACCTGCATGTCCTCTCTCACCACATCCATAAACCTTATCTTAGGCCTTCCTCTTTTCCTGTTACGTGGCAGCTTCATCCTTAACATCTTTTTCCCAATATACTCTGCATCCCTCCTCAGCACATGTCCAAACCAAAGTAATCTTGCCTCTCTGGCTTTGTCTCCAAACCTTCCAACCTGGGCTGACCCTCTAATATACTTATTCCTAATCCTGTCCATCTTCATCACACCCAGTGCAAATCTTAACATTTTCAACTCTGCCCCGTCAAGCTCTGACTCCTGCCTTTTTGTCAATGCCACTGTCTCCAACCCATATAACATAGCTGGTCTCACTACCCTATTGTAGACCTTCCCTTTCACTCTTACTGGCACTCGTCTGTCACAAATCATTCCTGACACTCTTCTCCACCCACTCCATCCTGCCTGTACTCTCTTCTTCACCTCTCTTCCACACTCACCATTACTTTGAACTGTTGATCCGAAGTACTTAAACTTATTCACCTTTGCCACCTTTACTCCCCGAGAAGCTTCCATAATTTTGAATTAAAAAAATATATGCTGCTGAAGGCACCACTTTTAAACTGTTGAACATATTAAATGTATGCATGTGTATAAAACAACTTCAGCTAACTGCCTGTGTGATTGGGTCTTAATACATTTTGGGCACCTGTTTACTGAGAACATGCTGCAAGTACTAATGAAGGCAAGAAAACCTGCTACTACAAAATCATATATAAGCAAATCAAAAAAAGGTTTTCTAGTCGGTGCTAACAAAATAACCAGAACCCACTCAGGACTAGTATTTATCTGATTTTGCAATATCTGTATGAGTTACTTTTCTATGGCCTGTCTTACTCCTCTTTCAAGGTCTGTTTGTCAAGAAATTCACCATGTCTGCCCATGGATCCTTCTCTTTCATGCCTTCTCATGACAAAATGTTTCTGATTGGGGTATCACATAATAAAAGCTCCAAGAAAACCTGTGTTCCCGTCCTTAAGATCTTAATTTTGTGATAGAGAAGGAAACACTTGCTTCATTTGAACAAACTCATCTGACTGACTTGAAGTTCTTAACATGGAGGATTGTTTTTCTGATTACTCTGACCTCTGCAAGAAAAGTACCTGTGTTGCAAGATCTTATGTTGGGTCAACCTTATTTCATTTTCCACAGAGACAGGGTTTCTTTGAGAAATGAGCCTTCTTTTAGTCCTAAAGTGGTATCCAGTTTTACTTTAAGCCAGACTACCCATCTCTCTGTGTTCTTTCCTGAACCCAAAAATCTGAGAGAAAGGATTGTTCATACCTTGGATGCCAACAGACAACTGAGGTACTGTCTTGACATAACAAAATCCTTTAGTCAGTTGTTCATTTCCTGTGAAGGTAAGAAAAGGGCCAAATGATTGTCTTAGGCTATTAACTTTTGTTATTCCCACCATAACAACCCCCAATCCCTCAACACCACATGCTCCAGAGACCTCAACCTCATTACCACAATCAACAGAACATGGTGGAGAGACAGGTTTATAACCCAGGGACTGCCCATGCTCTGGAATAGACTTCCCATGCATGTCAAGCAGAGCATCTCACTCACCCTCTTCAAGAGAAATCTTGATGAATGGATGGGAAATAGAAAGCTCACCCCAGTGATCACTCCAGTGACTCTACTTGATAGAGGCACTGGGAAGTAACATTGGGTGGCATGATGCCAGGGCACTTCTATGGGCTAGGCTTGTAAAGGCTCGAGGGCCATTAGCCTAGTACGCACCTATGAACCTATAAACCTATGAACCCATTTCAGATAGGATCAAGGCACACTTGACTGGAGCCTTGGTTTCTTGTATGGCTTTTTGAAAAGGGATGGATTCTAGAAGTGTCCTAGAAGCATTTGCTTTGTAAAACACACTACAATTTAGATTCCTTCTCCATGTCTTGGTCAACCTTTTCTAGGACCATTCTCCAGGGGCTCCTGTATCCTTATCCTTCCACCTTCCAGATGTTCCAAGCTATGGTATTCTAGCCATATAGCTTAGCCTACCGCAGTAGTGATCACTTAAACATCTACTGTTATGTTAAGTTTCTTTAGACAACTGTACTTTCTTGAAAAACTCTTATTTTCCTTACTGAGTAACATGGTATTTAACCAATTGTTACAGCCTGTACGCAACATTCCTTAGTTAATACATTCAGAGGCACCACGGTGATAGTAGAAGGGTGGGGTTGGATTTGGTATTGATATTATTGATCTGAATGGCAAAGCTGGCAGGTAATTTTGGGAAGAAAGAAAGGCTACAGTCCTGCAAGACCTGCTGACATGACCAATAATTTCAAGTGAGCATTCTAATTTGCAGTGCAATATTCATATCAATGCTTACATGAATATTGCCATTAAGCCTATACTATGTTGATTACTGCTAATTCCGTAATTTATTCTGCATGACCTATGAAACTGCCATATGCAATAAGGGAATCATAATCTACAGTGTGTCTCAGAAACACCTGCTTACACTTATCAAGGGTATCAGAACTTGTCAAAGATTTGGGATGCATGGCTAGCCTTAAAAAGGCCCTTGTGGTCATTAGCCTAGTAAACACCTATGAACCCTACCCTCACTCTACCTTGTGTGTGGTGGCTTGTTGTCAAACATTTTGTGAGTAGAGAAAACTTTTGGAAATCAAAAACATTCCAAATATGTGTATAGATGGCATGGAAAATACTTTTCACACTACAACTTCAATTTTTCATATGCCTAAGCAGTAAACTTTATGAAGCAATCCAAGCATAGTAAATTCCATGTTAAAGAAATGCAGGTAATAAACAGTCTATGGAAATGTTGCAGATTATGAGTATTAACATTGCATCAGCAGTAAAGGGCTTAATATTTGCATAATGGTTAACATGTTTACCCCACCTACACAAAGTATGGGGTTTGATTCTCACCTTAAAAAGCATGGCTAGGCTTAAAAAGTCCACCTGAGGTCATTAGCCTAATAATTACCCATTATGTTTCAATTGTTTTGAGTTTTGCAGTTTTACTGAGTTTCACATACACACACACACACACACACACACACACACACACACACACACACACACACACACACACACACACGATGGCTTTGGATGAAAGGTTGGGAGTGGTGAAAAATAAAGGAACTGTTTGTGAATGACATTGTAATTATATAAATATAATTTGAATGGGGTCTATATTTCAAGTTATATTTTATGAAAAGCTTTGTATGATATTAATTTGTTTTGATGTTTGTTTAAATAAAGAACCCTATTTTCAGTAAGTGCTGTGGGAAATTTTACATCCACCACAGCTACCACCAACTCAGGCAGATGAAGCATTGGTTTAACATCTCACCTGAAGGATGGCACATGCAGGGGGCCAGCACCCTCCCCGTGTCAATACTGGAAAATGAATCCAAGCACCTGGGTTGGGAATAGAATCCACAACTGTCTGTTCTTTCAGCATCAAAGGCAAGTGTGCTACTTGTTGAGTGGCTGGCCTTTGCATTACAGAAATTTGGGTCTTTAAAAGGAAAGCATGCTTTTTCCCATCTCATTTTATTTCTTTGAATTTGGTAGTTAGCATGTGTGGGAAATCATTCTAAATTGAAGAAGTTCAGGGGGATTTTTTTACAGTGGATTATGCTAGTGGGATTACTTTATTGTGAATTGCAAAGCACTTTAATAGTGCTGTTCGTATTGTTTCTGAAAACAACAGTTATACCATACATTTGTTGATTCTCTTCCTTCTTCATCATCACGCTTTAACCCTGTTTTAATTGTTTATTTCATTTATTAACTCAGAAAACCTACAAGGCATTTCCGTGGGTGCTTGGTGTGAACTGTCTGATTTAATGATTTGTTTAGAATTATATAAGTTTATTTAAACACTTCAAAAATAAAGAACCGTTTTCAGAATCTTGTTGTACCATCCCCACCTTTTACAAATCAAGATAGACTTTACAGAGTAGTTAGATAGTACATTAACTGGTTTAGGTTTCTTTCATTATATGTTCATCTCCTTCCATGTCTTGTGCAGCAACCAATGAGGAACTATTTTGAACTTAAAATAAATTATTAAAAATTCAAAATTTCAGTGGTAAAATACCAGACAACATTGTTATTTATAGATCTGGCCTTCAAATATAACAAACTAGAAGAAGATATTCCTACATTGCCCCCAAGTGTACTATGCCTATACTATCTAATTATCTGGTTAAGTCAGAGCACAAGTTAATAACCTCTTTAAAGTTGCAAACCCCACCAACGCAAACATTTCTGAATTTAAGCATAAAACCATCATACATTCTGTTTCCATGTGGCTTCAGATGTCACTTATGAAACTGAGTTCTGCTCTCACCTACAAGATACACAGTTCCAGCAGCCACAATAAAACCACATTTAATTATAAATTTAAAAATAAACCACTTTAGTGCTCCACATGTATAAATAAGTTATTTAAAAAAAGTAAAAAAAAAAAAAACTTCTAAAGTCCTACAGCAAATTTAAGTCCTATAGCAAAATGAAAGCTACACACCATAAATAACCTATTAAAAAGGTCAACAAGGGGCTTAAAATGACCATCAGGAAGGTCAAATCAAAGCATGACTAAACTTAGCACTGAAAGCCAAATTGAATTACATTAGATATATGAGAAATAAAAGACAACAGTGCTGTGAACTAATCCTAAATATAATTATGCATGCTAACCTTAAGGATATATATATATATATATATATATATATATATATATATATATATATATATATATATATATATATATATATGTGTGTGTGTGTGTGTATATATATATATATATATATATATATATATATATATATATATATATATATATATATATATATATATATATATATATATTGGGAATTTACTATTGATATTTTGATATAATAAAGGGTTTTATATTTAAATATATTTTTGAGAAAGTTGGTCAGTTAAATTTTGTTCATTTTAGCGCTCAATGACTTTTGATGAAATTCTTGGTTTAATAAAAGAACAAAAGCCCTTAACCTTTAATTCACTCTCCAGTTTCTTTGAACAAAGCAAATGGTGACTAAAAGGCAGAGTCACATAACTGCAATACTTACTAATGCAAATAATCCTTCATTTTAAAGCACATTACATTAATCAATTACAGTCAAAAGAAAAAACTCAGCCAATACTCATATCCTTACTGTCTTATTTTCCTGTTATGTTCCATTCTTATTTTCTTCTCCTGTTTTTTATATAATTATTCCTACTACACAGTTTCCCATTTGTAATTCTCTGAATATACCTCAACAGTCTCCAACTTCTCCATACATATCCTTTTCCCAACTCTTTCTCTGTTTGCAGTCACAATTAGTATACATTTCGTATGTATGACACTGTTTACATACTGTATTTTTATGCTGCTCTACTGTCATCACTTAGCGCACTTAAAAAGTTGCATTGTTTGCTTCTATTAAATTTCTGTATACCTCTGAATGGCTGCATGAGGGAGTTTTTTTATATAACACTGTTTTATCGATTTTGATAGATCAAGAAATTATTACATTATACAGATAATTATTCATTAACATGACATTAAATACTCAACTATGTACAATTATATACAAAATGCTCATAACTAAAACAGCTTTGGTCAACATATTACATTTTGTCTAATATTTTGTTTTAATTTCAACCAAGATAACTTTCTGTGGGTCATTCTTGTTGTTCTATAGTTAAGAGTTTCAAGTTCTCTGTTACATATTGTCTTGGCCAATAGTATAAACTCAGTAAAAGAGACAGTCACTTTACTTTCCAATTTGAAGTAATAACTTTCCTTGCTATTGCCAAGATGGACCCTAAAAGATGTATTTGTGACTTTGGTGTACAATCTGGTATTGGGGTATTGAGTGATAAAAGTGTATCTGTAATTATGCATTTGTCTGTCCACAATGCCTTTGCAAAATCTCTAAATTTCAGCCAAAAGGGAACAATCATTTTACATTCAAGGAACATATGTATCCAATCTGCACAGAGACTCTCATCACATCTCCAACAATTATGACTAGTTTTATTCAATATTGTTGCAATTTTCTGCAGAGTAAAATAACTCCTATGTATAAATTTCCATGTAAATATTTTCCAATATAAAGATGATGTTGTATGATTTATCGACCTGAGTGTTAATCATTTGTCATTATCAGAAAAGCTAAATTTGTTAGTATTTTCTATAAAACTCCATAGAGAACCATCATGCTGTTTTAAGTCAGCCCTCAATATCTTATAGATCTTAGATAAAGAAACCCCCATGCTAAATTGTAAAGAATTTAATTCACACAAAAGTAAAATAATTTTAGGCTGAGGTGAAGTATATGACACTTGATTTGTTTTAAATTCCTTTATTAGATATTCTCTGAAGATTTGAATATTTAACCAATTACCTTGATTTACGTTGTATCTTGCTAAGAGACTTGTAGTGTCAATAATATTATTTATACTAAGGAACTGGTGCCAGTAATTTAACCCATTGCCTTTCATTTCTATTATTTTGTTTATATTGAAAGAATCTAAGCAATTGTTTGTGAACGCTATTGGGAACATTAATATTGAGAAATGTCTTGCTATACAATGTGTGTTTATAATTTTCTTAAAATTGCTTAGTATATAACTAATGCAATATGGTAGCTTCTCATTTTTGCTTTCTTTATATACTGAATCTTTCACTGTTAAAAACAGTTTATTATTTTCAGTAAAAAAGTCATTGTTTATTTTTTCATCTATATTAGATAATAAAATGTTTGTATGCAAATCTTTCCAATTTGATGTATACTTATTACTTAACCACTTACTTATGATATGAATTGTAACTGAATCAGCATATAATTCTAAATTCGGGAATGTGATTCCACCTTTTTCCCAATCTCTATTGTGCCAATCATATTTTATTCTGGGTTTTTGTGGGTGCCATAAAAACTTAATTAAAAGTTAATTTAATTGTTTTATTATTTTTTTGGAGGGCTAATAATTATAGATTGAAACAAATACAAAACTTTAGGAAGAATACACATCTTTATTAGTATTAGTTTTTCTTCAAAAGTAAAGAACATTTTATTCCACTTGTCTATATATTCTTTGACTTTATCCAATAGATTTCTATAGTTAACTTGTATAATTTCTTTCCAACTAGGCTTTATATACACACCTAGATATTTAATAGACTCATTTCCCCAGTTAAAGTTATTATATTTTCTCCATTCTGAACTTACTTTACTATTTATTAATAATGTTTCAGATTTATTATTATTGAACTTTAGGCCAGAACATTTCTCAAAATGTTCTATAGCATCTGCAATATGCCTTATTGAAGAGTTTAAATTACCTATGGTTAGTATTATATCATCAGCAAATAATTGTACTTTGGAAGAATAATTTGAATTAAGAGTGAAACTGTTTATGTTATCATTTTTTCTTATGTAGTTGGCAAATGGCTCTACTGATAATGCAAATAACAGAAGTGATAATGGGCAGCCTTGTTTAGTTCCTTTTAGTATTTGAATTTTGTTAGATAAGAATGCCCCGATTTTAATATATGACACATAATTTTTGTATAAGGTATTTATTAGTTCTATGAAATCATTGGAGAAATTAAAAGTTTCTAATACGTTAAATAAATATGTCCAAGATAGAGAGTCAAATGCTTTTTCAATATCTAAACTAATTATTGATAGTTCTATTTTTTCTTATTTGCAACATCTATCAGGGTTAAAAGCCTAATGACATTGTCTTGAACTTTTCTATTCAAAATAAAACCTGCTTTATCATTTTGTATTATTTTCGGAATGAATTGATTTAATCTTTTAGTAAGTATTGAGGTGTTGATTTTATAATCTACATTTGGTAGAGATATAGGTCAATATGATGTCACTAGCTTAGGATCTTTGTCTTGTTTTAGAATGGGAGATATAATAGCATATTTCCACGATGGAAAAATGCTTTTATTTCTTCTAAATTCTTCATAAGCTACCTGAAAAATCTTTAAAGCATCTTCTGGGAACAACTTATATATCTCTCCAATAATTCCATCTAATCCAGGTGCCTTATTGCTTTTAAGGTTTAGAATACATTATTTAATTTCTTTTAATGTTATTGGCTTAAGCAAATTAGTATTTTGTTCTTTTGTTACTTTTTTGTTATATTTTCTTTCAGAAAATTATGTGTAAGTTCACTGTTTACCAAATCAACATTTGTATTGTTTAACCTCTCGTAATGTACTCTAAAGACCTCTAAAATTTCTTTGTGCTCTGTAACATGTTTTGTTTCAATTCCTTTATTGTCAATTATTTCTTTTATATGGTTAAGGCCAGCTAGATGTTTTGCTTTGACTGCCAATCTGTGTATGTGCTTGGCGTTCACTGAATAGGATTGAATTCTTAATTTTTCTAGATTTATTGTCACTTTGTGATTTAGAATTTCTGTGTATCTATTGTTTAATGTTTTTAGCTCAGAATTTGTTCTTATGTCTTTGGTACTTAAACTTTTCCTTATTTTATCTATATTTATTTGTAGTTGCGTTAGTTCATTTTCCCATTGTTTTCTTTTGATTAGATACCAATTTTTTGATCTTACCATATAAGTAAGATTTTAGTGAATCCCAAAGTATGACCTTTGAAGTCTCATTATTATTATTAATATCTAGAAAAGGTTTTATTTCATTAAGGAGCCACTCTTTAAATCCTTTTAATGTAGTTATATAGACAGGTAATCTTTGTCAAGATATTAAGTCTTTAGGCATGATATTAAGCTTAAAAAATAAGGCATTATGGTCTGACAATGGGCACAAGCTAATTAAGACTTCTTGAATCTTGTGAAATATATTATTTATAACTAGTACTTTATCAGTTGTTGTTTGTGTACCATACCTATATGAATAGTGAGTGTATTCTAATGAGTGAGCTTCTTTTAGAGCATAAATATCTCTAAGATCTAATATATTAATGAAATTCTTTAACTTTTTTTCTGCAGAAGATGCTTTAAATTTATCTTTTTTGTAGTATCTTTATCAGAAAGGAGACAATTAAAGTCTCCAGCATGTATTATTTCACCTTTGGATTTGGAAATTATTAACTCCAGCTGTTTATTTGCTGTAATTGCTCCAAAACCAGGTATCCAGTAAGAATTTACTAATGTTACATATCTTTTTTTTATCTCTAAAACTGCTAAGCATAGCATGCCATTCTTATCTGCATAGGTATCAATGATTTTAGGTATTGGTAATGTTTTTCTCCATAGTATCATCACGCCTCTTCTCTTAGTTTGATAATGAGACTCTACAAGAATCATATATCCGTTAAAAGATAATCTGTCTAAGTCCTTATTAATAATGTGTGTTTCCTGTAAAAAACCCTATATCTCCTTTATTCAGTTTCAAGTATTTAACTATACTTCCTCTTTTGAAAGGATTATTAAGGCCATTGACGTTTAAAGACATACACTTATAAAAGAACATTCAAAATAGTACAAATACTTCCATTGAATTTAGTTATGAGCAGATAAATGGAACTGAATAACAAAATTTTAACATATATTACTATATACAAAACAAAACATGGAAATATAAATTCCTGGCTTGATGATAACATCATCTTAGCCACCACCACAAACATCCATACAACCAGTCAACCTTTACATTGTTGCTTCTGCACTTAATAATTAAGTATACAGATATTCATGTTCAGTATTAACAATACCCTATATTGGCATTTAAAGTGCCAAAATAACTTAAAGCACATAAATTATAAAATGTTTATAAGTTGCAAATAATGGCTAGTTATGTAGTAAATATTTATGTTTAACATTTGTTCCTGCATTATATTAATAAGGTTCTGCTCTCATAAATCAACATTCATAGATATAACTTCATAAGCA
Source organism: Protopterus annectens (assembly GCF_019279795.1). NCBI lineage: Eukaryota > Metazoa > Chordata > Ceratodontiformes > Protopteridae > Protopterus > Protopterus annectens. Next base: position 1,848,796,854 of record NC_056739.1, on the reverse strand, counting down.
GTCTAAAGGCTCAAAATTCTCATTAAGCTGAAGGAAATAAAGCTATTATTTTATTTAACTAATGTTTCATGTTAATATTTCCTAAATTTGAGGTTTAGTAACCTTTATTTTTTATTTTCTTTCTTACTCACCATCCTCTCAACTATTGTCTTTATACATGTTATTTATATTCCATATGTAAGTTGTTTAAGCAAATGTAATGAGCATTCCATGTTATGTTGTTATGATATTTGAAATTTCAAAGATATTTAGTGTAATAAGGAGGGTGGCCTAATGGTTAAGGTGTTTGCCTTACAAACACAAGGTGCAAGGTTTGAGTCTCACAAGGGATAATTGGCTAAGCTTAAAATGGCTCACAAGGGCAGTTAGCTTAGTAAGAATCTATGAATCTATGAATCTATATTTTACAATCATCTTTTATCTCATTTATCTCCTGCTGTTTCATTAGTCTACTACTACTATTGCTTTCAAACCTTAATACTTCAGAGGTGTATTCGTTCCAAATTTACATTAGAATTACTATCTATTCAATTTAGCAAGTACGTAAAACAACATTACTTATGAAAGCTGTTAATTATATGATGACATCTATGTATGACATCTCGACAAAACACGTTTTTACTTGTTTATATATCAACATATAACATAAAAGTAACTGTATGCTCATCCTGTCCGCGTTTCCATATTTTCCCCATCCCATTCTCTTTTTAACTGTCTATAATTTGTGGATGACCCTTTATGCTGTTATGAAGTTTGGTGTTTCAAGTATATTGAATGTCATTTGCAATCATTATTTTATCTCATGTATTTCATTATTGCTCTATGAGTGTAATATTACTATTGCTTTTAAGCTTTAGTATTTCAGAAATGCAGTCATTCCAAGCTTACACTGTTATTAATATCCCTTCTGTTTAACAAGTACATAAACATACAGCACTTATGTTAGCTATTGACTATATGTTGATATCTAATATGATATTTTGGCAATAAGCATGTTTACTTGTTTGCATGTCGAAACATCAAAGAGTAGTATGTTCGCCCACTTCTCTTTTATTATATTATCTCACTCACATTACCCTTTGGTTAGCTGTCTACAGCTTGTAAAAATTCTTTATGCCAGCACTTTACGATCTCTCTTAAGTAGATACATTTGGGTTAGTTTGAATAATTAACACAATTATTTAATTATTGTATCAATATTATAATTAGGAATTTGTTAGTTTCTATTGTGCACATTTAGTTACTTATTTGTAAATTATTTATTTTTCCCCAAATTGTTTATCTATAGATTCCATTACCACAGAGCATGCTTATCACAATATCAGTGAAATTAGAATTCAAACCAGCCAAAAATAAAACACTGAAGCCATCTATAATGATTGTACTTTGCAAATTAACTAGACTGTAACTATAACAGTTCACTACATGTATATAACAAGATCTTGTTTCTGAGATAAGAAGCATGTAATATTTTATTATTTTACTGCAAGGAGCAAACTTATCGTTCAAAGAATGCTTTGAAAGCATTCAAAACCTTCAGTCAGTAATAACTTCCTTGTTACGTTTTTTTCCCCTCTGTCGCCGCTTTTCCTATGTGCGACCGGATTCAGATGATATTACATCATCATTAAATGCTTCTGTAGCGAGCGCCATGCTCAAAAACAAGGATTTAATGCATAGCTCATGACTTGCTTCTCATGAAGCTTGACAAACAAAATATTGCATTTGCGAGGTGAACATAACGCTTTTCAGGTATTTTCAAGCTTTTCTTAACTGTCGTATGCTCGAGAAGCGTTAAAGGCATGTAAAAAGCAAAAAACAAGTTAAGCAGGGTAACACAATGCTATTTACACTATAACATTAAAATTACACTTCTCAAGTGACTACAAAGTGCCAGCATTGCTCAAACATGTCTACACAGGATATTTATAATAACAACATGTTACGCTTGTTGATTAAATAAGCCAAGGGCAACAAAAGTCACTAATAAGCAGTGTAAAGCTGGCAGTACCCCTTTCAACATCTAGGAACATCGCAATTCCATTTTAAATGGCAGGCAATGCAATAAAGACACACAAGCTGTTCCAAATACTAACCCAACCCCAAACGAGCAATACTCAACACATTATTAATTGAAATTAGATATAAGTCGCAATCTTATAAAGCTCTGTTGATATTTATAATTTATGAGCCCTTCAATTATTGTTTATACTATAATCTATAAAGGAAATAGTGTTACATAACAAAGAAGAAAGAAGAAGTCAGAAAGCTATCACAAGTAACTAGTGAGAATTGTTATTAGAAACAGGAAAGAAGTATTAAATATTTTTAGTTATGAATATGTTAATGTAAAATCTTACCTAATAGCTTGTAGTATTGGACATATTACCATGGGAAAAACGCCGCTGGAAATTAGAAGTTAGTATTTTATTTCCCTTTAAGTTTTTTTGTTGATTTATCATTTGCTGTTGTTTTGCCATTTGTAGCTTGTCTCTTTAGGCTTGGGGTAGAGAGTTCCATATCTTCCATTTTGTCTAGTAGGTTATGTTTTTTGACAAATTCTGTTGCCTCTTCGATGTTATTAAAGATTTTCTGACCATCTGGAAGTGTGAGTTTCAATCTAGCAGGGAAGAGTATTTGAGCTTTTATTTCAGCTTTTTTTAGATCTTTAATGAGAGGAACACAGGCTTTTCTCTTTGCTATTGTCACAGATGTATAATCATTATCAAATATAATGACTTTTCCATTTTCCTGAATAGGACCCATCAACCAGGCAATCTTTAACACCAAATCTTTATCCTGTGTTGATAAAAAACTTAACTATGATAGATCTTGTTGAAGTTAAGTTTTTAGATATAGAAGGGTTTGACAAAGATCTATGCGCCCTTTCAATTCCATAAGAAAATGACTCTGGCAGGTTTAGTATTTTAGGTAACCAGTTATTCAGGAAAAGAATCATGTTATTCCTTCTGTCTTTTCAGGAACTCCATAAATTCTAATATTATTTCTTCTCGACCGTGATTTCTAGATCATCCACCTTTTCTAATAGTGAATTATTTTGCTTCAAAAGGAAATTTATTTGATTGTCATTCTCCATCTGTTTCCCATCTATTTCATTTAGAGATTCTTCTATACTGGTTATTTGATCTGAGTGCTTTGAAATAATTTCCTTTAATTCTTGAATTTGGTTTTTACTTTCTTTTTTCATGTTTTCTATGATGTTTTCTTGGTTATCCATTTTTGTAGAGAGATCTTGTATACTTGTAATTATAGTCTGTAGTTCTTTCTTCATAGAACTATCTGGAGCAGATGACTTTGAATGACTTATATTTCAAGTATCTGTGTACAGCAATTGATGTTCTGACAGGATTTTTGTGAAGAATTTCACTGAAGATTATTATTTTTTCTTCTTCTGATAATCCACAATAGTGAAAGGAATATTTATAGGCAGTTTTTCCAAGATATTTCAAAAAATGTTTAATTAATTCCTGTCAGAAATAAATCTCATGAACAGAGCAACAAAAAACTACTGCACTCACTCTGACATCTTGGCCACGCCCCCCCATGAGGGAGTTTTTTGATGGTCTATATATGTATACAAGTTATATGAGTGCAATGTCTTTTGTTTCTTTACTTTGTGGGTCAAGTATTTGGTTGACTCACTTTCTTAAACCACTAAAACAATTTGGTTATTCATGTTGCCTCCAGACATTTGTTAGAGCATACATTTTCTCTCAAGTCTGAGGTCACCTGAGGAAAAGCTAAATACATATCCTTCTGTCTCAGAAATGAAGACTCCCCCACTTCTCTGTTTAATGTTTTTCAATAAACTACTTTGTGAGTTAATACTAGCTGTCATCACATTGAAATTTTGCTGTTTAATAATATCATAAGACATCACTAAACAATTTTAAAATTGTGGTAATTGGTGCTGTAAACATTATCTGAAATGTATGTTTCTTTAGAATTAGAATCAAGCTTCCATATGGGACATGGTGGATAATGGTTATAAGATGCAATACATATCAGTGCCAACTACTCAAGTCCTGGATATTCAAACATATTACATTCATAGACTATGTTACTAGATTAGCAACCCGGGGGGGGGGGGCTTTCTAAGCTTAGCCAGGTTTTCTTGAAAGAATAATGATGCTCTGCATAGTAGCTATTGCAGGAAATTTAATAGTAATTTAACTATTTTGTTAGTTGCATCTTCTATAATATCATTTGTAAGGGGGCTACCATGGGAATGTGAATATTCATCAAAGATTTGCACTTCAGTTGAAGGCAGCATGACTGACTTCATCACTGAAAGCCACTTTCAGCAAATGGAAGGTGTTACATGTTCTCTACTGTTGTTCAGTTTAGAGGTTGAAGGATCTTCCCCCACATGATGTGGTGCAGGGGGCTGGCCTCTACAAAAAAAAAGCTTGAAATCATGTTCATTGAAAGCGGTTCTCAGCAAATCATGCTCATCCATTTGTCCTTTGAAGCATTAACCTTTGAAGAATAATCATGGATCCACTACCACCACCTTAATCCCAACATAAGGAACTATTCAGCGTCTTCCATTGCTAATGGTATTATGGAAGATACATTTTGCAGGTAATAGTTGATCTGACATTTGCTTACATCAGTAAACATCAGGTGTTGCATAGTGTTAATGCATTCTACCATGTGATGTAAATGTAAGTCAAGTTCTAAGCCTGTATATTTATAGATGAGTTACACTTTCATGGATTAATACTACAAAGCCCTTAAAATTACATGTACACTAGAACTGCTTTATGCAGCTCAGCACATACCCCACAATTTAAGTTATAGAAAAAGAGAGCCTAAAAGCATAACTGCCTGCCCCGTTATTCTCATACATTGCAAAATAAATCATTCATTAGCTCACAGAAACCCTCTGTTATGTAGTAATAGAGCAGTTTTACCCATTTCTTTGTGTTATTTTTAAACATTGATTCACAATAATTAAAAGTGCTCTGCAGTTCACATATACTACAAACTATTGCATTTAATACTGCTGTACTTTACATTTCTGAAGTCATGTTTTATTTAGTTTTTTAGTTTCCTAGTACTAACACATTTCTTTGCCCTTTCCATGACTAAAAAGTCAAACCAAAAATGCCTTATTATAGTAATAGTAACTACTTATCATAAAACTATCCTTTCATCCCAAATGACTTCCAGTATTATCTGTTTAAACTTCAAAATAATTTTGCAAACATATTAAATTTCACAAATCATGTAAAAGACCCAACATCTAAGAATTATAAACATACATCACAGTGCTATACATGCAACTATTTCTTTTTTTATTTGAAATTTCAGATGTTCCATTAATACGCTTATTGTAGGGTACATTTCTTTTAAGTGTTCTTTATTCATGAATTTTAAACTATTCCTAAAATATTTTCAAAGGTGGAGATAGAAACATTGGTCTTCTCTTAGTAATGACCTGTTCTACTGCTATTATGTCCACTTGGAAAAGAGGAAGGAATTATTTACCAGATTCATTAAATTCAATTCTAATTCCTTTAGGATAAAAACAAAATAAGTTTACATATCTTCCTAAGCTCATTTTTATCTTAAGTCATGTAACAAATCAAAATTATAGCCTCTTAATTGATATTTATCTTCCATTTTATGTGAACTAGAAAATTCTCCAAGTTATATGTTTAGTCAGAACTCTTCAAAAAATGCATAATTACTCCAGGTGGTATTCATGGTCATTATGCAAACACATAAAGGCAATCAACGTGCTTTGCAAAGAAGTGCACCAAAGATGCAGTTTGCGGAGGCTATTTATACCAACGTGTGATGTTAGTGAATAGGTAATACGCAAATAAAGTTATAAAGAGGTTATTTGAGAAATTATGTAAAATTGCATACACTAATAAGTCCTACTCAGGCCTGTTTATAATTAATCATCATAAATGAATGCATTTTCACAGTGCACATATTCGTTATAAAACACGGAATTCTGCCTTTTTCACTTACATGGCATATCGGCAAGATGCTGATCTTTGCTGCTGACCTACCTATTTCCTGGTGTGAGAATCATGTCTTGGATGAGACAAAATTGATTTGCCCAGTGGCACTCACAAGCTAAGAAGGAGATATAGGCAGAGAATGACACTTTTCAAGTTTGAGAATCAGGAGATACTTGATGAATTTGGAGTTGACAGGGATATTATAGGCATCTTATTGGGCATGTATGACCCCACAGGGTTTCTGGTTGGATGCATGGCCTTCTTATCCATGTAGATACTAAAATATGTATAGATCTCACTATAGTTGCTATGAGAACATTCCAAAGACAGACTGAGGACATGTTGAGTGTCTCACATGCTTTTGTCTTGAAGTTACTTCAGTAGTTCCTGGATGTATTCTTGGCACATGTGGATCAGTACATCTGTTTCCAGGTGTCATCTCAGGACTGAGCCCAGACAATGTGTGCTTTCTATGGGGCAGCATGTTTTTCTGTTGCACTTGGTGTGATAGATTGCACCCATGTTACAATAAGGACCTCATCAGGTCCACTGAGTGAGTAATGCTGCAATAGGAAGGACTACCATTCCGTCAACTGTCAGGTATTTTGTGATGGATGGGGGTGCATCACCAGTGTGTCTGCCCAGCGTCCTGGCAAATCTGGCACATTAGCTCACACTATTGTCCAGTGGTCAACTTGCTGGTAAGTGGAAAATACTTATTTAATACCATTTATGTATTAATTCATTCATTATAAAATATGATGCTTAATACTAAACCACTTCTTCTTTGTTACTTCCCCTTTTTCTGTCTTTTTTTAAATTTTTTTCAGGTGATGTGGGTATTCACTGAAGCCATGGGTCATGGCATCTGTGTGAGATGAAAGTGGGGCTGCAAAAGACAATTTCAATACAGCCCTGTCCCAGACACATTGTCACTGAACATGTATTTGGAATGTTAAACAGTAGATTTAGATGCCTGGATAAGTCTGGGGATGCCCTTCAGTACGGCCCAGCTACTGCATGTAGGATGTTGACTACCTGTTTCATTCTGTATAGCATGATCATGCACTGGTGTGATGGTGAAGTGACCCACGCTGTCACTGCAGCTCCCAGTTCCAGTCCAACTATGACTTATGATGATTAGCTGGTTGCAGTAGTAAGGGATGCCATGTGGATGGCTTGTGCATGGCATATGGCAGTGCAGGTGAATTTGTGGCTTCTAGTCCAGAGCTATAGACCATGACATGCAGGTTAGTGTTTCCTTTCTTGTAAAAAATACATAGAGCATAACTGATGCATGCACTGGTACCTGAGGGGTATGTTGTGTGATGCATGGTCTGCTGTTACTGTTCATCAGACATTCCATCTCTTTATTTTTTTTTTTTTAATTATTCCAGAACACATACACACAGAATACATATTATTGCTGATAAAAGTAATTCCTAACTGCTCAGTGACACCTATTAAGTGATGTCATAAGGGGTGATATAAGGAATAATTATATACTTTCAAACTGATTTTTGCTTAGGTGGTGAACTTCTGTACTCAAGTACTGATTGTCATAAGGTTGCGCCTTTACATTTAAACATTGACATATGTAAAATTATAGTTGTAAATGCATGAATGATGTTGCTTCAATGCCAGCAGTTCAAGGTCAGATGTGTTGTACACAACATCTTCTAAAGCTAGCATAGATGAAGATAAATGAGATCTCGAGGAAGGGCTGTCATGTGACATGGATGGTAATTTGCACAATGTCATGGCCTACTTGCTGCACATGATCCTACAGACGGTGATCTCACAGTGTAGTGATACTAGTACCTTGAATGAGAGATTGTGCAATGTGAGATGAATGCTGGCTTGTCCTGCATGAATTCTGTATTGTTGGTTCCCTCCCAGTATTGGCATCATCTTTATGCAAAGAACTTGCAGAAAGAAGTTATATACCCTCACATATCTGGACAGTATCCAACACTCCCCCTCTTCCAACATTGACATCTAGTTGAGTCAGGTAAGTCAACACCAGTGTATGAATAGAAGCAGACATGGATGCATGGTATGCAACTACAGTATGGATCAATGTGATCATGACACTATTTTTGCTCTATGCAATTTTCATGTAGTGTTGCAAATCTTCATGTAAACTCTAAACATGTGTAGCTGATGCTCTGTAGGAGGGTACTGAGCCTAAACAAAGTCATAGCACATTTGCTGTTAGACAGTCAATGCTTTGTGTATTTCCTAGTGTATCAGTGACAAATGCCTGCACTTGATACCCCTAATTTCTCAGTGTGGATACTGCTGCATCTACATTTCTGCCCTCACCTGTAAGGTGTTCCACTGGATATGGAGATACTGTTGTTGACGTGAGTGTTTTTTTTGTCCTGTACAGCCTGCATTGTAATGTCACAGTATACTTGATTTTATGGTCCAGTGTCACTTCCTGCAGAGTTACTACCATGTTGTGGGGTGTGAGATCCTGCCATTAAAATTGGCGGCTGCATGCCACACTCCTCAGGCTTTGTCATAAATCTGTTATCATCATAACTGGGTATTCTGCTGCTGAGATCCCCTGCATTTATCGGTATAGTGAAACTGTTTCTTTCTGTCACTGACCCTATAAAGAATCAATTGAATACATTACTATTCAGGTAGTGGGGCATACAACTTATGCTGTGTAATGTATTGTAGAGGACACTTACTATTCACACTGTGTTCATCAATACCATTATGTAATAAAGTGGAGGGTTCACCTATTAATAGTACTTGTCATGTGTTAAATGTATTCATTACATTTCATCTTTCCATTGTGTATATATGTATATGTTACTGTTGTGAAACTAACCTTACTGAGCAGATGTCTCTTCATACTACACTTGCGGGTAACAGTCATTGTGTCCAGTGCCATTCTCATCTGCCTCATACTTTTCCCACAAATGGAGAAGAAATATTCCTCATTGAGTGTTGAAGAATGATTGTTGAAGCCCCCCTCAGCACAGCTATGGGTAACTGCATTCTATCTTACCTTGGATCGTGTACATCCTACCATAGCATAGGCTATCTTCTTGGACTGTGTTAATGTTCATTTCCTTCCACCAACAACATTTATATTTATAACTACCAGATTTCATGCCCCTGCCCTCTCAACTTGTTTGGGTCCCCCTTTTCCTAAAAGGCATTTGCCATACATCCTAAGGACTCCCATGAGTATCCAGTTCTCTTCATGGCTAAAGTTGTCTTTTCTCTGCAATGATCCCTGCTGTTGCATCATTCAGTTACCTAAAACAATAAGCCAAAGTCATGTGCTGACATTTTTGATCCACTCATCAGCCAAAAAACACAACAATGAAAGCATGCTTGCTTTCATAACATATAAATCAAAGACCAGAGTACAAAAGCATGTACGGTAATGCAACACCCATATTTGTATACACATTCTGAAAGTCCATATTTAGTCTGTTAGAAGTAACCTGTAAAACATCAATAATAGATTCATAGTAATATTGCAAGCATTAAACATTACATGGTCATGTTATGCCATTGCTAATACACTGCTATCCTTTACATACCACTTTTCTGTATTTATACTGCCATTTCTCATTTATGACTGACAGAAATCCCAAGTAAAGCAGCATGCATCCTGACATAAAAATACATTGAAAAAATGCATTACATGAGACTTCAATCAGTTCAAGGTATGTTCTTATAACCAGTGTGTCTTAATTGGTAAATGCCTCTAAAAGAACTTTCAAAATACCTTTCACATTGCAATTATTCCCCACACAATTTCAGTGCTGTTGTCATGAACTCCCAATTATAAGTGTTATTCATGTCCTGAATAAGTAGATGAATCACTTGCATTTCATTGTCATATCTGTAAAATACATATTATTCCTAATAAATACTATTGCCTAAAATCACCATCAACAGTTTTGAACTAATTCGTATTGTTTTGTTTTTTTACTTGAATCATTTCATAATTTCCTAAAGCATTTCCTGTCTGTCTTGAGTGATCACAAGTTAATATGGTAATCTTAAACTTATTCACCTAAGTGCAGGATCATTTGCAACATCTTTATGCAAATTAGGCTTACTTATACTTACCTCTATGAATTGGAATAATATGTGAGCACATAACTCATTAATCCATATAAGAACACTCCGTGTACATACTTGTGAATGCAATAATCAATTAGGTGCAGCATTACTTAACTCAAAGCACATAAAAGGTAACACAAGAAGCCAGGTTCCAAAGGATCCACCAAGAAAAAGAAAAAACAAAGTTTAATAGAATAAGGTAGATTTAGCCCATTCGTGCTTACATAACCAGGGCTTTATCAGAATAAGGACAAAAGCTCTCAATTTGCTTTGTTCTATTAAACTTTGTTTTTATTCTTTTTGGTGGATCCTTTGGAACTTAACTTCTTGCATTACCTTTTATGTGTTACATACTTGTGAATGTACTTGGTGCAGTGGTGGAGTCTGCAGAAATCCCTAGCACACCTCAACTCTCTCTGGAAATGTGTGAAAAACCCTAGTAATTCCCAAAAGTCCATATGATTAGAAGGTAAACGGAGCTTGATCTCATTGAGTCTGCATGTTCATGAAGCATATTCAGTGTCAGTCCTTCATACTGAGATACAACTTATTACCTTACCTTACTCATTACTTACTATAAATTCATAACTACATAAAAGTGCCATTCATGTAAATGGAAATGACTTACAATGAACAAACTGAAAAGGGATTGCTTAAATCAAGGATTCATTCATCCCACCAGTTTTAATACTCACAAAAAAAAATATTAATCATATAAGGATAAATAGATGTAAGCAAATTAAAAAGTAATAATTTCAAGACTGAATTTTATAAACCTTGCAAAGGAAATGTGAAAGTATTCCTTTAAACAAATGTGCGACAAAGCAATTTATTTCAACCAAACTTGCCAGTAATATTGGCTCCAAAAGTAATTTTCCTACATGGTAATTTTTTTTTGACAAGGAGATGAAGGTAATGGTCTGCCTTCTTAGGAATTCATAACTGGATAAGACTGAATCATGTGTACAAAGTTCAAGCTAGAAGAAAATTTGCATCTGGCAGGGGTTAGGTGAGTACCTGTCAACCTCAATAAGGATCACCTACTCTGGACCCAAGTGCCAACACATGCATGATAACCTACAGAAGCATAGGCCTAACTAACTGGCTGAATGGGTAGATCAGGGCACAGCGAGAATGCTGGAGTAGTATAGTAAGCATTTTTTTTAACTCATATGTTACAATGGGGAAAAGGGCATATATGTTTTATTTGCCCAACAGTACTTACATTCAATGAAATGTGATTTGGTGAAATGAGTTTTCAGTGATTTGAGCTTTCAGCGATTCGGTGTGGGTCAATTGAAATTCAATGAAATGTGTTTTCAGTGAATGAAAGTAGATCCATATATTTTTCATGTATATAAGAATATGAATTTTATACACAATCAAAAACATATTTGCATTGCCACATAATTTTGTATACAGTAGGTGATGGCTTTAATTATTACTTGTGCTACATTCAGACAATTTCTGTAAAGAAAGCATTTTGTGTGTATACCCAGGAAATATATATGCATATGATAATTGTATGAGGCAGTCACTTCTTCCACAATATTAACTGCACATTCAAGATGGCTAAACTCAGGAAACATACACTAGCCAGAGTTATGGGAGGGTGGTGGTGGTTAAGGTATCAAGTGAATGACCTGCACACAGTTTAATGAGAAATGATCAGTTGTATTACTTCTGTGTACATTTCTATGCAATCCCATAAATACCTATACTTATTAATCAGCAAATTATCAAAACACTCATTGCCATGAACTATAGGTACTGCATCCATCTAAAAGTAAATATTTTGCAGTGGGATTCAATAAGCACCAAACTCTGTGCAGGAACAGTGTAGCTGCTCTTGCATGGAGTCTGGCCGCCTAGCGATCCAGTAAACTTTGAAACTGTCGTGCATGAGCTTACCTACGCTGTTCTTGCATAGAAAACCATGCAGAATGATAATTACCTCATTTTCTGGTGAAAACCATGCAAATGAGGTGAATTAGCAATTCAACAAGCAGGCAGGTATCCGTGCAAGAACACTGTTAGTTGCAGAAATATGTTTGGTTACTAACCGAACACATTTCTGCAAATAACAAAGCGGAGGCATGACAGCTCAAATAAAAGCATGTATTATAATCTGTAGGCATGCCAATGGCCAAATATATGGCCATTGGCATGGAAAAGTGTTTAAACTTTATAAAATATAAGTTTTCTTTGGTGAATCTTGGCTGTTTAAGCATAGGGCAGAGGCAGGCAAATGCAAAGGTGCCAAAAATAAAAACAAAACTGTGAAAAGTCAATTTTAAGTGAAATCTGCATTTTGCCATTATAGTGTATGGCATGCAGAATCAAAACAATACCAGGGAATAGTGGTTGTAAAGGGGAAAGGGTCCGTGTTAGTCCAGTAACTATGGACTAAGGCAGTGGGGTATGCAAATGAGGGGAAATTTACTGAATCACAAAATATTCTAAGTCCACACACCTCACCTAACCATGTAGGTGATAGAACAGAATCAAGTAGGCAGTAGGAGCAGCTAACATAAAAAGGGGATGTGTCATGCTTTCTGTAACCACACTGGAGCTCCGTGGCCCATGTTTGCACTTAGCTAAGCACAGCTAAGTGAGGGTGTGTGTCTCTAGCTATATAGCTTTGTGTACATTTCCTAAACGGGTGTGCTTGACATGCACCGGGTCTTAAACAGAAAAAAATAAAGAAAATGGGAAATGGCAGTACTGTGTACATGTAAGCAAGGGGTGTGTCAGAGGCTGTATACCCTTGTTTACCTTGCCTAAATGGGTGTAAACAGTGCACCCCGGGACTTAAACAAAAAAATACAAAAAAAAAAAAAAACAGGAAATGGCAGCACTGTTGACATTTGGGCACTGTTTTTGCATGTTGCACCTATGGGCTTAAACAGGAGGAAATGGAAAGTAGAACAAGAAAATAAAGCAAAGGGAAACAGCAGAATCAGCCAGTTAAATGCTAGTAATAGAGCTTGCATGTGGAATATATCATACTCAGCTAATCACATAGGCAGCATCTGCAGTACACCACTATAAACTGTGCAAACACCTTTCAGTCTGTTTTTTCTCACAAACTCTGCACCATAGGTGCACACATATGGGGAAATTTTAACTGACAAAACTAACAAAAAAAAGGGGCTGCTATCGTATTGCTCTGTCAGTATATGCTAGAGGCTGAGGGTGGTGAGGAGGATAATGCTGACAACCGCCTCAGACCAAGGAGGAGGAGAAGAGTGTTCAGACCTATGGTAACCTACCAAGGGCTACATGATCTGGAGATAGTAGAGCAGTACAGGGTGGACAGGGAAAAACTTCAGCAAATCATTGAGCTGTGCTGGCCCCACCTCAGACCCAGAAGCAACAGAGGGGAACCCATCCCAGTGGATACCAATGTATGTGTAGCCCTAAGAATACTAGCTACAGGTACTTTCCAAAGATCAACTGAGGATATAATGGGGGTCTCACAGGCATCTGTGTCCAGGATACTCCACCAGTTCCTGGATGCCATGCAACCACTTGCCGCTGAGCACATTAAATTCCCCAGCACCTTTGAGGAGAGGACCGGCAATATGCATCTCTTCCACCATGTAGCAGACTACTTGGAGGTAATGAGTGCCATAGACTGCATGCACATCCACATCAAAGCACCACCTGGTGACCAGGGTAGGGTCTACTTAAATGGCAGGGGGTTCCATTCCATCAACTGCCAGGTCATGACCGATGCCCAGGGCATTATCATGAAAGTGTGTGCTGTCAGCTCTGGAAGTGATCACGACTCCCACATCTAGCATTCATCAGAGCTGTACCAGGCATTTGCCAATAGGGCCATCCCATATGGCCATCTAGTGGGGGATGCTGGATATGCACTGGAGCCATGGCTGATGACATCCATCAGAAATGTACCCACACCCACACAAGAATGCCATAATGAGGCACACACACAAACCAGCATAATTATAGAGCATGTGTTTGGGATGCTCAAGTCACTGTTCTGCTGCCTTGACATATCCAGTGGAGCCTTGCAGTACTTTCCAGCCACATGTGCATACATGTTCATAGTATGAGCCATGCTACACAATATGATCCTGCAGAAACAGCTGCAGCAGGAATAAAATGGGGAAGGGCCACATAGCCCCCCACCATTGCAAAGGTCTCCACAGGCACAGAGGGACTCAGAGGAGGAAGATGGAGGCATGCCCAGTATGCCCTGGTCTTGGCAAAGAGGCAATGTATAGCACATATACTGACACTGTAGGGACCCAGTGACTGATATCTCTCTCCAACTTGCGCACACAGTAAAATGGATGCAAACAACACACCACCTATACCTTACCATGTATAGGCAGTGCACTGTGTGCATCTGACATATTCATCCCTCAAGCACTGTCCTCACAACTGCCTCAGGCACAAGGTAAGTCAGACTTTTTAACAATAAATGAATGGAGCAGAATTTTCTGATAGCATATCTATGATATTGATGCAAGCATGCAAGGGAGTGGGGTGGCTTTCTGGGATAGCAGCAGACAACTGAGAACTATGTAGGACAGCAGGAAGTGTATGCCCAGTACTGGCTTATCCACACTATGCAGTACCACCCTAGTTGACAAATATGACTGCACTATATGTAGTGACCCAAATAACTGGGGGGGTCATTGGTCACATGCATGGATGTCAAAGTGGGGTCCCATACTCACTCCCAGCCTCACCCAGCAGATGAGCTGTAGAAAACCATATAGAAATGTCTGGCAAAGGCCCCCAAATGTAAAAGTGTGTGTGTGTGTGTGTGCGTGTGTGTGCGTGCGTGTGTGGGTGTGTGTGGGTGTGTGTGTGTGTGTGTGTGTGTGTGTGTGTGTGTGTGTGTGTGTGTGTGTGTGTGTGTGTATGTGTGTGTGTGTGTGTATGTGTGTGTGGTGAGTGAGATAACTGTGTAAGACTATAGTACAAATAACTAGTTAGGGAGGTGTTCTAATCTCAAGTCATGCCAAATGTAAAAGTGTGTGTTAATAAGTCACAGATTTTGTGCCCATTCAAACCCAGTACACTCCCCATTGCCCTAATTTAGCAGTCCTGCAGATATCAGTCACCTCAGAAGTCCCTTTCATCAGGCCTCAGCCCTATAAGCTCTGTGGTGTGTGTGATAACTGTGTAACACTATAGTAGAAATAACTAGTTAGGTAGGAGTTCTAATCTCAGTCATGCCAAATGTGTGTGTGGGTATATGTGTTAAAGATGTTGGGTCCATTCACACCCAGTACACTTACCACTGCCCTACTTTAGCAGTCCTGCAGATATCAGTCACCTTAGAAGTCCCTTTCATCAGGCCTCAGCCCTAAGCTCTGTTGCAAGAGTGATAAATGTATAACACTGTAGTTTTAATTAACTAGTTAGATAGGAGTTCTAATCCCAGTTTTAGTAAGTGTGTATATGTGTAGTTTAAAGTATTTTGTGGCCTCTTTCACCCAGTACATCATCCATTGCCATACTTTACAAGGGCTGGTGATGTTCCTCACCTTAGAAGTACATTTGGACAACCTTCCCCCATAAACTCTGTGGTGCGTGTGATAAATGTGTAATACTGTAGTAGCAGTAAATAGGTAGGTAGGGGTTCTAATCTCAGTTCTGGCAAGTGTGTGTGTGTGTGTGTGTGTGTGTGTGTGTGTGTGTGTGTGTGTGTGTGTGTGTGTGTCTGTGTGTGCATTCGCACACGTGTGTGTCTAAGAACAGTATCCTGTTTGTGGAGAGGTTATTGTGTTTGTATGAGAACCGTATCCATGGGGGGATGGGTTTTGCTACTTTTTTTTGTTGCCCACCCAGTACATGTCCCAGTGTCCACAATACAAGGCTCACAGTTGTCATACACTGTATAGGGATTTGTAGACACTCTGCAGCCCTATAAGCATTGTGCCATGTGTAATAACTATGTGAGAGTATGGAATATATAACAAGATAGGCAGCCAATCTAATTCTTGGATATCACTCTCCACTTAGGAATCATACACAAACACACTCACGTAGGCAGCAACCCCTACATCAGTAGGTGGCCTGCAAACTGGCTCACAGATAGAACCCACAGTGTGAAAGCAGCGGACTCCATGTCTGACTGCTGAACAGTCACAAGTGGAGTCCCAGAGCTTGGGGACCTGGGTCCCCTTATGTTTTGGATCCACATCTCTGAGGACCAGCCCAATACAAAGGCACCCTGGCTGACAATGTCTGCAGATGACTACTAGGTGGGTGCTATTATTACCCTCTCCATGTGAGGTTGACATCCTTCACAAAGGCCTCTCTGAGGCCTATAACTGTTGTCAGAACCCTAGACTTAAGTTCAATGCCAGATGATGTGCCATCATCCCCTTTGGGTATGACATGGTTCCCATAAAGTAATACATTGATGGTAGTCCACTGAACACTGATGTTGGTATAAGAGAACTGGGAACACAGGTTGATAGTAAGCTCTCTGTTGAGCACCACAGCACCACTGTCTTCCGAAAGTCCTTCCATGTGTCACTTCTCCTGATTAAGGGTGTTGAATCCAGGAAGTAGAAGGACAGTGTTTCCCTGTACTCTCCCCTCAGTAGGCCAATCAATGTGTACTATGGCCCATTTGCTATGTACCCCATTGGACACCTGCAAGAACAGGAGAGGCTGCAAATGTACCTCACAAAGAGGATCTTGGGTATTACACACTTGTCTCATATGGACAGACTCCAACAACTCCAATAAATCTCTGTCTCATATTGCTACTTAGGTGGGATCTCTGCTTGACATAAACAGCCATGTCTGACCAAACCCTGTCAGGAATGCTACATCCGAAGAAACCAATCTGTCCACACAACATGCCCCAGATACCTTAGCCCCATCCTCACAGTCACAGGACATGCTGGAGGGACAGGTTCACAACCCAGAGACTGGCCATGCTGTGGAATAAACATCACATACATGTCAAGCAGAGCACATCACTGGCTCTCTTCAAGAGAAATCTGGAGAAGTGGTTGGGGAATAGAATACCCACCCTGTGGATCACTCCAGTGACTATACTCAGTAGACACACTGGGGAGTATCGTCAGGTGGCATGATGCCAGTGTATTCCCATGGGCTAGCCTTGTAAAGCCTCCATGACCATTTGCCAAGTACACACCTATGAAGCTTTGAACCTATGGATCTCAGTACTGTCAAATGTGTTTGTGCATTAGTGTGTATAAAAGTGTTTGTGAGTGTGTAAACATGTGGGTGAAAGTTGTTGGAGGCCCAACACACCCAGTACAACTACCATTGCCATACCTTACAAGTGCTGTAGATGTTATTCACTATATAGGTACCTTGGGACACTCCCCAACCTATAAGCTCTGTGGTGTGCGCAGTAACTGCATAACACTATAATACCAATAACTACATAGCTAGAGGTTCTAATATGAGTCCTGGTAAGTGTGTGTGTGTGTGTGTGTGTGTGTGTGTGTGTGTGTGTGTGTGTGTGTGTGTGTGTGTGTGTGTGTGTGTCTGTGTGTATTATTGTATGTATGTGTGTATATGTGTAGGTTACAGTATTTTGTGGCCTCTCTCACCCAGTACATCACCCATTGTCATAATTTTCAAGGCCTCGTGATGTCCCTTACATTAGAAGTACCTTTGGACAAGTGTCACCCCATAACCTCTGTGAAGCATGCGATAAATGCATAACAATGTAGTACCAATAAATAAATAGGTAGAGGTACTAATCTCAGTCCTGGCAAATGTGTGTGAGAGAAGTGAGTCTTGTGTGTGTGTGTGTGTGTGTGTGTGTGTGTGTGTGTGTGTGTGTGTGTGTGTGTTTGTTGTGACAAGAACATCCATTGGATGGCCGTGGTTTCATATTTTATGCCATGGTACTCACAGTACACATTCCTAGGTCTACTGTATGAGGTTCGCTGTTCACATCAACTGAGGTGGTATCTGCATATACTCTTCATCCTTATAAGCCCCATGCAACAGTATGGAACAGTATGGTACGAATAACAAGATAGGCTAGTCTGCTAATGTCAGTACTAGCAAGTGTGTGTGTGTGTGTATACTGGTGTGTATAGCAGTGGTTGTGAGTGTGTAGACTTGTATGTGACACTATTATGAGTACTGTCACACCCAGTACACCCACCATTGCCATATCTCACAAGGCCATGTGATGTTATTCACCTTACAGGTACCTTGTAACACTCATCACACTAGTAGTCCTGTGGCACCTGCAATAACTGCATAATAGTGTGGTACCACAACTTGATGGGTAGGGTTTCCAAACATAAAACTGGCAGCTGTAATCATGTGCATGCATGTGTGTGTGTGTGTGTGTGTGTGTGTGTGTGTGTGTGTGTGTGTGTGTGTGTGTGTGTGTGTGTGTGTGTGAACAGTATTCTCTGTGTGTTTGGTCGACCCAATATCCTCTAGGGTTGTGGGCATTAGCAATCTGAGGTGTGTTCCACCCACCACACTTACCATTGTAAACTCTACAAGAGCTGATGTCATCCACCATAGAAATATATACAACCCCTCAGCCCTATAAGCTGTAAGGCACATGCAAGAACTGTTACACCGACCTGGGAAATGTGTGCAGATACAGCTATACCTCATCTATGACATGGTCTATGTGTTACTACACTGCCATACCCCTCATTGGTGATGTCTGCAGGGTCACATCCTGCCGATACACAGACACCTGGAACACAAACGGAATACAGCATGTGAGAACACATTCACTTAGTGTTGCTAGCACCAATAATGCATCATGGCTAAAAGGGTACACACACACTCTGATGTGTACCCATTACAAATGGCAGATGACAGCAACTTACACAGCATTAAATAGTTACACTCTACTAAAGTCACCCTGTGCATCAGAACCATATTAACATGTCCTTGCATCGATAGTATGGATGGCAGGGATGTGGCACAGATATCATCATATGCACAGGTTGTTGTTGGGTTTGCCAGAAGCCTAGTCTGGGCCATACGGTTGACATCATGTGTGTGTGTGTTTGTGGGTGTTTATTAAATGGGCTGTGCATGGGTGGTGTGTGTGTGTGTGTGTGTGTGTGTGTGTGTGTGTGTGTGTGTGTGTGGAGGTGACTTGACTGATGGTGATGTGCGTGTGTTTGTATGCACACAGTCACGCCATGTGGGCACCCTACACAGGGGTATTTTGGACAGTTGTGGGCTGTACATGACATGGAGTACAGTTCACCAGCTCCTGCCATGGACATGGGAACTGGTCCTGCCAGGGGTCTCACCAGCACCACCAGGGCAGAGTCCAAATGCAGTGCTACTCCCAGATGGTGACTGCTGCCTGCTGCATCCATGTCCCTGTTGGGACCAGCCAGGACCACATGCACATGGCCTACTGCATCATGGCGTGGGCAGCACTCCCCCTTCACTAGTCCTGGTGGTACTGCCACTATGGGAATGTGATGGTGAATGGCCACATAAACCCTCAGCTGATTGTGGTGCTGCCCTACTTCCACGTGGCTGCTGGGCATCGTCTGACAAATGCTCAAGCACAGATAGTCCATGGTCGAGGAGTGCCAAGGCCTCCCACACCATCTATCCATGACCTCAGTATGCTCACGGATGGCTGCAGTGAGTTCATGAATATCACCACGGATATCAGAGATGTGCTCATCCATGACCATGCATTTATGTCTGGTGTTGCTTTCATTATGTGCCTGTTCCTCCATGATGGCCTGAAACATGCATCTGGTGACTGCTGCTGTGGCACTTGCAAAAGGGGCATGACGGGCTGCAATCCTCCTCCGAGAACCCCTGCCCATCTGCCTGTGTGGGATCTCACCAGCACCCTGGTTATGGCTAGTGCCTGCACCCTCACTTGCCATAGTCACCACACTAGCCTGTTCCATGCCACCACCCTCCAACTGTCCATTATCTGTGGCCACTGGTGATGGGGTGTACGTGGGCATTGTGACTGTGTGCGGAGGTGGGGTTGACAATAGTGGGATGCCAACCAATGGCACAGATTCAGCTCCTGACATCCCCACCTGTACCTCAGTATGAGTATCATCATTGTCAGAGTCTGCAGAGACACTGACAACAGAATCAGAGTGGGATGGACCACGGCCACCATGTCCACCTGACACACAAGACAACATATGCAAATTACTACCTGCACTATAAGGTTTGTTGCTACAGACACACACACACACACACACACACACACACACACACACACACACACACACACACACACACACACACACACACTGAAGTGCCTCATAGGCATTGCACAGACCTCACATTAGCAGATTGGGGAGATTCACGACACACAGTCAGACAATAACATACATACTCTGGACAGACCCTCAGCATCATGCAGTGCAGCCCTTCCAATTACTGTTACTACTAATATACAGCTCTGGGATATGTGAGTAGTGATAGTGGGTGAAGGCCCTTCACCTAGCACACACTGCACCCATGTAAACATTATTGTTCACCTGTATAGCACTGTGGCAACTCCTACAGAACATACCTCTGAACTGTACAGAGTTTTGCTGAATGTCTAGATGTGTGGCTCATATCTTTGGTCTGTTCCTCATAACTCCTGTGTTTGTCTGATACATTACTGGGTTGACCTGTGGATTGGTGCCACTAATTAATGTCCTAATTTGAGGTGTAGACTGCATAACCTGCAGTAAATGTATGTTAAAACAAAGCCGGTTACTCAAACAACTTTCCAAGCTTACAGTGGATATAGTAAGTGTACATACACCTGTTAACATGCCAGGCTTTTGTGATAAATCACATAAGACCTCAGAAATCAGGTCTTAACATTTCCATAATTTCATATAACATATAACCTGTACAATCCAACTGAAGTACATACACATCAGTTACGGGTAACATATGGTAAATGAAATAGGTACAATAGGCTAGTTGCATGAGTGTGCACACCTTTAAAGTAATACCTTGTTAAAGCACTTTTTGATTTAATCACAGCATTCAGTCCTCTTGGGAAGGTGTCTATCAGCATGTTACATCTTGACTTGCCAATATTTGCAAACTGTCCCTTGCAAAACACCTCCAACTATGTCAGATTGCAAGTGCATCTCTTGTGCACTGCCCTCTTCAGGTCACCCTGCATATATCCTATTGGACATAGGTGTGGGCTCTGGTTGGGCTAGTGCAGAACATTGCATGTGTTCTGGTGAAGCCATCCTTTTGTTGATTTAGATGTATGGTTTCTGCCATTGCTGTGTGGAAAGGTATAATTCCTCACCATACACAGCTATGTGGCAGACACCAGAAGGACTTGAACTACAACAGTCTGGTGTTTGGAACTGTTCATAATCTCCTCCAACTTGGCTACAGCCGCAGTTCCAGCTTGTGAACAGCATCCACAAAGCAGGACACTGCCATCACCATGCTTCACCATGGGGGTGGTGTTGTTGTGGTGATGTGCAGTGGTGTTATTGCACCAAACAAATCTATCAGAATTGTGGCCAAAGAGTTCAACCATGGTCCTGTATTACCATAACACATTTTCCCACTTGCTTTTGGAGACCTGATGTATTGTTTTCAGACTTTCTCCAGGCCTGGATATTGTTTGGTGTGAGGAACTGCTGCCATCTTCCAACCCTACCCTATAGGTAAGATATATGAAGAGTATGGAAGATTGTTGTGACATGTAGTATACACCCAGTACTTGCTGGAGATTGCTGCTACTCCTTGACTGTTGCTGTAGGGCTCCTGGCAGCCTCCCTGGCCAGTTTTGGTCCAGTATTCTCATAGAATTTGGTAGGATGTCCACTCCTTCATGATGTCACTGTTGCCCCATATTTTCACCACATTTGATGACTGTCTGCACTGTGTTCCTTGGTATGTACAATGCTGTGGAAATGCTTTGGTACCCTTCTCCAGGCTGATTCATCTCAAACATGTGGTCCCTTAGGAGCTTTGGTAGCTATATGTGAAATGTGGCTGTTGCTGTAGCAGGCAACTGAGTATATGTTAGGATTATCCTGGTAGGACATCTGACCATTATTAGCTGTTAATCAAAGACTATCTGTAATTGATGGCAGGTGTGTACCCAATAAGATGTACTGCTGTAGTTATATTGAAAGCTGTCTGAACAGAGTAGTAGCTTCAGCCTGTGGACACATATGCATCTAGGTTGTTGTACTATTGTTATGTGTCATTATTGTTCCCCTAACAGATTTGTTTGCTTTACAATTGAATTGTACAGGTTATAGGTCACTTGAAAGGTTGGCAGTATTTTGAAATTGTCTATCGTGCTCTCATTTTTGTATATCACAAATACTTGGCATTCTAACTGGTGTGTACACCATTTAAATGCACTGTATATCACTAATTTATACACATATGACCCTAGTTTTGGGTCTTTGTCTCACCATTTTGTCAGTCTTTGTCCAGATGTCCTGCAATGACAGTTTGTGAGGTATGCTACAGATATGTGACACCTCCTTCAACTAGGCCCCTGTGATGACCACCATGATGCAATGCAGTAAACACCACCACAATGTGAACATGAAGTTATTGCCAAATGGCTGAACAGTTATGTGCATGGTTACATCCATTAACTTTAGCATGCCTGAGGAACTGGTGAGCCACAACTGGAAAATGTCCATACTTACCTTCTTCAGGCTGCTGTCCCATGTGCAGACCAGAGGGACCTATGTAGTTGTGAGGGAGAGGTATTTTCAGCAGATTCACATTAGGCATTGGTACACGATGAATGCTACGTTTCTGCACAGGTACAGTACACATTATGATATTACACAATTTGCTGTCCATCATAGATGTGCACTTGTGTGCATTACTAAACCCCACCCACTAATCCATTTTGCACTGACATATACATCTAGAGACTCTATAGAAGACTATTACTTTGATGTGCACTTTGGCCTCACCTGGACACTCCTCGCCTGTTGCCTGGGTGCCACCCACCTCTATGACTGATGTTTCCCGTGTTTGAGGTTGTGTGGGGGCAAATCCAAGGTTGGCAAGGAGCTCCTCTGTCACCGTAAGTGGGATCTGTGTGGCTGCCCCCCCCCCACACCGGTAGCAGTACAGTCCCTCGCTACAGCAGCAGCCCTTTTCTGGGCACAGCGTATCAGGTCAGTTGCTCTATGCCTGACCTGATCATATGTGTAAACATGGTGGCCCAAGATATTCACTCTGTGGAGAATCTCATCCCACAGGGCAGTTAGCTCCCACAGATTTTGCTGGTTTCAGCCAGAAAGGATGCCATAATTTAAGATTACAACTTCTGTGATGGCTGCTGTCTTGGCATTGGTGTAAGGCAGTTGCAGCTGAATGGCACCTGGAAGACATAAACAGGGAAACATATCACAGGACCTCAGACATTGCCCAGAGTTCTTTACAGAGCCAGCACATGAATATTGACTATCATTAGCCACCACTTACAAACACATCATACCCCTGTACCTAGCAGCATTGTATGAACATGCATTGTACTCCTGGTCATGATGTGTCATGTTCCCCCCATGAGGGTAAGTACATTGCATACACCACCATTCATCAATCACGTTTCTGTAGAGGGATGACAGTGGCTGTGTTCCTTGCAGATGGGATGTCAATGGTGCTCAGGCTTTGCTTGCAAACAGTGTGCAATGGAGCTGGGAGCATATGCCTGGGTTCATGTAGGATACAGACAGGAATGTTATCAGACCCCAAGGGGACTTTCTTTTGTTAACTTGGATTAGGCAATTTGGACCTGATCCATGATGATGAGGGGAGGGGTGCATGTGCTGTGCATATCCACCTATACTGATGGTGAGTCAGGGGGGTGATGTTTGACCTAAACCTGTCTGCAGCAGGTTAGCTATAGCTATGGTGTGTGTGTGTGTATGTGCTGTGATTAACCACCATTACAGGGTGGGTTGGGTTGTTACCTCTAAGACTGCAGACATATGTGAAGATGGCCTTGTGATTGCCCTTAGTGGACATGTCCAATTTGTACTCATAGTTAGCCTTACAGTAATGCACCTGTGACCTAATCTGCTCATTCAGACAAAGGTTGACATGCTGCCAAGTTGGTGCCTGCTCCTACTTTGCCCTCTGCAACCAATATAGCATCCCATTATGTGCTTTGTGCATTGCTGCTGTCCAGCAAAGGGGTTTACTCTACTTTGGTGGAGACAGGTTTTACAAGTAAGGTATTGCTGAGGCCATACAGCTATGTGAGTGGTCATATATCTGTTTGTAGTAGGCATGGACACAAGGTCATAACACAGTTGGACACCTCTACAATTTCAACATGATATTCTTACTTATTCTAGTACCCATGTCTGTGTCTGGGCAATGCCACAACCAGTAGCTGTAGAAGTATAACTCTGTTGGATGCACAGAAACTAAGCGTATACACATGTACAGCATGTACAGCTTATTTATCTGATGTTTCGCATCCCATGTCAGTTGTTATGAGGTAGTCAAGTACACCTACCCATACATACATATGCACAAGTAATACCTGCTATACATTTCTGTTCTATGTCAGCATGGCACACTGTAATTACATTCTTGCTGCCCAGTCATTCCTGTCAACCTGTTAGGGCAGGACATCTGGAAGATGCCGTACATACATGGTGGGCTATGGGCCAAGATTAGTGACACTTTCTTCATATTAATGTAACACACATACATAATTTGATAGTACAGTAGCCTTTGCATTCACATTTATACCCTGGAGGATGTCTGCTGCTGATATGGCAGGCAGAGAGGAGTGTGTTAGTGAGGGTAGGACCTTTTAATGTTGCGAGTATGACTGGTATGGGGACAAAGCTAACTGATATGATGGACAGAGGAAAGGTGGATATATTGTGTGTGCCAGAGACCATATGGAAGGTGGGTACAAATAGCTCTAATATGGGGTATATGAGGGTGGACATGCTGTAGGGTTTAACCTGAAGTAACATTATGCCAAGGGTACTTTTGCAGGTGATAAGAGTGTTGGGTAGAGTGATGTTTATGAGGCTGGGTATTGATGGTGTAATGATGACAATTGTTGGTGCATATGCTCCGCTAGTTGCGTGTGTGGTGGGTGAGACAGGAGTACTTTGGAGTGGTTGGATGAAGTGGTGATGAGTATACCCAAGGGTGAGAGAGTGGTGATTGCAGCAGATTTCAGTGTGCAAGTTGGTGAAGGGGACAGAGGGGTGATGGGTAGGTATGATGTTAAGCCAAGGAATGCAGAAGGTGTGATGGTGGTGGAGATTGCAAAAGAGGGTGAACATGGCTATGGTGAATATGTATGTTTACAAGATCAAGGGGCATAGAGTGACATACAAGAGTGGAAGGAGATGCACACATGTGAATTATCTCCTATGCATTTGGGCCTGTTTGAAGGGGAATGGAAACTGTAAAGTGGTGACAGTGGAAAGTGTAGTAAGGCAGCATGGAATGTTGATCTGTGGGATGACATTGGTGATCAAGAAGAGGGGGAGGAGTGTGAGGGGGAACCACAAAGGAAATGGTGGATACAGTAAAATGGTGATTGAGAGGTTTGTTCAGGAAAGAGTTACGATAGGCAGTGGCTGGCAATGAAGAGTTACCAAATATCTGGGTAACTACATCTGAGCTAGTACAGGAGATGAGCGAATGGGGCTTGGTGTGCCATCTGGACAGAGGAAGGAGGACAAGGAGACCTGGTGGTGAAATGAGGGAGTAGAGAGGGGTATACAGGGACAGAGGTTGGTGAAGGAGAAGTGGGATTGTCAGACAGATAAAGAAAGTTGACAGGAGAATAGGGAGATGGGGTGCATGGCAAAGAGAGTAGTGGCAAAGGCTAAGGATGGGGCATCTGAAGGGTTGTATGTAAGGTTGGACATCAAGAATGGAGGATAGGACCTGTAGCAATTGGCTAGACAGAGGCACATAGCTAGGAAAGATGTTCAGCAAATAAGGGTGATAAAGGGTAATGGTGGAAATGTACTCACAAGCAAGGAGATAGAGCAGATGCAAACAGTACTTTGATAGGCTGTTAAATGAGGAGAATGAGAGAGAGAGAGAGAGAGAGAGAGAGAGAGAGACAGTTGATGACGTGGGTATGGTAAATCAGGAAGTACAACACAGTATCAAGGGGAAGTAAGGATAGCTATGAAGTGGTTTAAGAATGTAAAGGCCAGATGATGTACCTGTGGATGTAGTTGGCCTAGCAGTGCCACAGTCTGTATTGCTCAACACACTCCAGTAGTAGTCATATGTGAGCCATCCATTCCTGGGGTGACTCAGGGGCCTGAGCTGTATTCTATGTCACTGCAGACAGACACAGAATCTATGGCCATAGGTTCTGATCAGCAATATATCAGTACAGCAAGTCTTGTTGAGACATGTTGTTGTTGTGTCATTCGGCTTTTCCCAGTTAGGGGTTGCCACAGCTGAACTCCGGTCCGCTAATGATTGGCAGTAAATTTTTACGTGCCAAGTTGCCAGCTCTGCCACTCAACCGTCAATGAAGGTACATCCATTCACGCATGTCTCCACACAGAAGATGCTCTAGCTGAGAATCGAACAGGACAATGTCGTAGTGTGAGGCAACAATGCTACCGCAGCACCACCACTGCAGACATGTTAAACTTCCTATTTCCCATTATTACATACCCCCTACTGCACTGCATTACATGCATACTTGTTTAACATACCTGCTTTTTTTTTCAAGTGTAGGTGGCTATATCCTGCTTGCTGCTGTTTGTTTTTTTCTGTCTGTTTCTCTCTCTCTCTCTTTCCAGGATGTAGGATATACATCTGTTTTGCATAGGCAGCAGCTTGCCTTTTGTAGGTAATGCTCATGGGCAGCTGATGGCATGTGCACCAATTGGAATCCCCCACTCGCTAATTGCAAGTAGAACAGCTGTGATATCATTACAATAGCCAATTGGATGGAAACACACTCCTATAACTAAATACTTCATGTGGGCATTGGCCCGTTACCTTGCCTGTGAGGATAACTTCATGGAGGTGTGTGACAAACAGCATCACAGGGGGTAGTTGGAAATACTTCTTACAACAAACATTGTGGAGACAACCCGACAATCTGGGGAAGAATGTTCCAGACATAGGGACTAAATGTAAGTATTGCTGTTATACATTTGAAGTACTGCTAGTTTGACAGGGTTTGTGTGGATATGGCTGTTCTGTGTGATTTTAAGTCTGACAATGTTATGTGGTTGACAAAACACTCAACTGTATGGATATCCACAGACTGGCCTGAGTATGGACACTTATATTTAGTGTGTTACATGTTTTTTGTCTTTGGAAATTCAGTAGCATACTCTGAGAATTGCAGTCAGTAAACGGTAACATCCATTTGTGTTTCTGACTTTATAGCCCTCAGAACGGATATGTTACAACAAACCCTGTTACACGAGCAACTTTCTCAGTTTATAACATAAATATGTCAATAACGCCCCTGTATTTGGGCCTCTGTCCCCCAAGTATGCCCGGCTTTGTCCAGGTGTCATGCATTAAGAGGTGGATAGTTATGTTATATCATTATTTAGTGACTTCATGGCTGATATCATCCCACTGATGTATCAGACTGCCAGCCATGTTATGTGTAAGAGGCCTTATATATGAGGACAAAGCCTGGACATTCTGTGGAACTCTGTACAGTTCGGAGGTCTGTGCATTTCTGGTGATTGTTGACTGACTTTCAGGATTGTATAGCAGTGTATTGTGAATATATTTGGCCTGTGTAGGGAAGGGGGGTAGATGTAAGTGTTATGGTTCCTTTTCTGTCTGACTTTGCATGCTGCCCCAGTTTCTGGTGCTCTATCAGCTGTATATGTTTGTAGGGGAGGACTAAGACATGTCCCGTCCCACAATCAGGTGTCATACTACACTGTGAATTGGGCCAGTATATGTAGGGTTAGTGTGTGAGCGGCAAACATGCTGATGGTTTTGTTCACACAGTCCTTTATACTCTACTGTTCATTTGGCTTACCTTTATGTGACTGTGACTGTGGTGGACTTGGTTGTGGTATGCACTTTCACACTGGTGTCTGTTTTTCAGTGCTGGTACATCTCTGTAGTGCCTGATACCTTTACAAATACATGTGTAATTTCCCATAGTGGATTTGGGTTATTGTTGTGTCAGTCTGAATATAGTTTAGACAGTGCTTGGTGACATGCCTAGCAGCTCAGTGTAGTTTCCCCACTGTAATGTTATGTCCAGATATTTGTGGGATGTACTGTTGCCTGGCCCACATATGTGTTGTGTATTTCTGACACATCAGTGGGATGATCTGAGGATTTAAGTCAATAACTAGTGGGAAGTAATTGGGTTTTGGACTTGTGCTATATCAGTCATTATATGTTAGAACAGAAAGGAGGGTGTTACTGCAGCAATTGTGTCAGCTTATCTACTCCAGTATTTGAGATATGTCCATATTTTCATGGCTTCCACCCACCACTTTGTCAGGTTTGGTCCATATTTGCTGCACCAAGGGGTTCTGAGCATACCTCTCAACTGGCGAGATTGTGTCAAAATGTCCATGATTATTGCTCGTATTTCTGGTCTGTTCTACACATTCCTTAATTTTATTTCTCTGGTACATCAGTGTGATGATGTCAGGATTCCTGTCAGTAAGTGTTGACTTACATTTCATTTACTGAACTCATCCTTCAGAACATGAATGCTGAAACTTATCCTGTTACTCTAGCAACATTCCACATTTAAAAGAGCAATATTTACATTATGTCCCTAATTTTGGCCCATTGTCCCCCCATTTTCACAGACATTGGCCAGAATTCTTGCAGTAAGAGGTTGAGTGGTATGGTGCTGAGGTATGACTCCACTACATGTTATGAGCATATATATATATATATATATATATATATATATATATATATATATATATATATATATATATATATATATATATATATATATATATATATATATGGATCTACCTGACAACATCGACACTTCATAACACCGACAACGACTTCACCGACACCACATAATTGACAGTTCAGAAACACGACACCTCATACACTCGACACATCATAACAACAAACAAAACAAATCCCTGTCCAAAACCCACACACACAACTCGAGCACACCAAAATCCTTACAAACCAACACTAACCCTTACAGACACAACTATCTACAACCCTAACCAAACCCTAACCCTAAGGTCCGTCACTATCGACACTCACCTAACCTGCTCTAACCCTAACTCACTTAACCCGCCTAACCCAAAAATATCACTACTGCACCCTTACCTAACCCGCACCCTAACCCTAACTCACTTATCCCACCCCTATCCCTACAGACCGTCAACATCGCACACTTACCTTACTCGCACCCTTACCTAACCCGCGCCCTAACCCTAACTCACTTATCCCACCCCTATCCCTACAGACCATCAACATCACACACTTACCTTACTCGCACCCTAACGGCCATCACTACCGCATACTTACACATCCTTTCCCCATCTCAGTGTGCTCAGCGTCGGTGTTTTCCTCCGTCGGTCTTCTGACTTGTCGATCTTCTGGCACCGGTGAAGTCGTTGTCGGTGTTATGACGTGTCAATGTTGTCAGGTAGATCCATATATATATATATATATATATATATATATATATATATATATATATATATATATATCTTTTTATATGTATGTATATAAATATATAAATACTTGTATATACTTTCCCATATTTATCGCATCATACATATCTTATATTTGTATATTTATATATAGAAACATGACTGATTCCACAGTGTTTTTCACTACTATTCAATACCTGTACTGAATGATATATTTGAAAAAGCAACAGCAATTCCTATAACTAAGCTGGTGTATTGGTACATTGCTCTGTCTAGTGTGTACAGGGTCCTGGGTTTGAATGGCTGATGGAGACAGGGTGATTAAGGCAGTTTTAAGCAGTTGTAAGTGGGTTTGTGTGGATTTGCATGATGCTAAGCAATGCTAACACATGGTTAACAGTACAGATGCTTAAACTGTGCAGGCATCGCTTAGCGTCATGCAAACTCACTTACTATTGCTTACTCCAGCTTACCCCCGAGAATTTCTTTAAAAGAAAAGAAAAACGGAGTTCATAGGTAGATTCATAGGTAGGTACAAGGCTATTGGCCCTAGGGTCTATACAAGCCCAGCCAAAAATGTACCCCCAAGAAAATTATTTTCCTGTGCCACTGTCGAGCAGAGCCACAGAAGTGATTCCTGGGGTGAATTTCCTATTTCCCACTCAATCATCAAGATTTTTCTTGAAGAATACTAATGAGGAGCTTTGTTTCATATAGGTACATAGTTTATTCCAGAGTATGGGAAGTCTCTGTGACAGGAACCTATCCTTCCGGCATGTTCTGTTTATTGTGGTGACAAGGTTTAGGTCCCTAAAGCGTGTGGCTCAGAGGGATTGGGACTTTAAGTGGAGCATGTCCAACAGCTCTGGGTTTGACATAGCTTTGTATGTTAGGCAGAGATCACCCCTGAGTAGGCGATATGCGATGGAGCAAAGCTGGAGTTTTTTTGAGATGTTCTGCGTAGGGCATTTGTTTGAGGCAGGTAATGCTCTTTGTGAGGTATTTCTGTGGCCTTTCCAGTTGTTGTAGATGTCTTGTGAGGTACATACCAAAAGGGGCGTTATACTCTATAATGGGTCTAATGAGTGATGAGTAGAGGGGAACAATTACCTCTTTTTTTTGCAATGAGGTGTGCCACGTAGAAGGATTTCCTGACTACTGTGGTGATGTGATTATCAAAGGAGAGACTCCTGTCCACCTGTGTCCGAAGGTCTCTTATCACACTTTCGGTGTTAAGTATATTACCGCCTATGTTGTAGTTCATGGGTACAGACTTTTTACCAAAGGGGACGACAATGCACGTTTTGGTATTGAGCTTGAGGCCATGGCTTTGACACCAGGCATCTGTCTCAGTGAGGCCCTTTTGTTGGATGTCCACATCATTAGGAGTTTCAATTATGGCCCCTAGTTTGCAGTCATCTGCAAAGTTCATTAGCCAAAGACCTTCTGTGTTAGCCGGTACTTCAGAGAAGTAGATACCAAACAGGAGAGGACCCTGGACTGAACCCTGTGGTACTCCACTTGTCACTGGCCTGAAGTCGGATTTGGAGTCTGCTACTTTCACAGTGTGGGTACTGTCAGTGAGCCAGTTAGCAGCCCATCTTGTGACATCAGGAATTATACCTAATTTAGTGAGTTTATCTATAATTCCAGAGTGGGGGACGTTGTTGAAAACCTTGGCAAGATCTAGATAGGCTGTGTGAACCACCTTACCCTCCATCTACGGCTTTGGTGACTGCTTCAAAGAAGTCTATCAGGTTTAGGAGACATGATCTGCCTTTTACAAACCCGAACTGGGTGGGGTCCAGAGTTTGGAGATTACCAATGTCTTTGTTTATAATTTCCATGATGATACGTTCCATGGCCTTGCAGACCAGGCTCGTCAGGCTAATGGGTCAGTAGTTCCCAGGGTCCCTGGTGGCTCCCTCCTTGTGGATTGGGATAACTGCTGCTGTGCACCATTCAGCAGGCACAAAGCCTGAGGTGAGGCTATGATTGAACATGGTACTTAGGTGGGGTACCAGTTCATTCTGTAGTTCATGCAGAACGCAACCTGGGATGTTGTCTGGTCCCATGGATGCCATGTTTTTGGCTTTGGAGAGTGTGGTTTTTACCTGTGCAGCCATGATTACAGGAACTTTGCATTCTTCCAGTATAGAGATTGGCCCTTTAGGGGGTGAGTGAGGGGTAAAGTTAGCAATGAACCTATCTGCCAGGATGTTGGCAATATCAGTTGGGTCTGTATATTTAGTGCCATTGTGCTGTAACTCAGAGCAGATCTGAGTGTTGCCATTGAGAATAGCTATAGACTGCTTTGTGGTTGTCTTTAGAATCAGTGGCAATTTTGTTTTTGTAGCTAGCTTTGGAGGATTTTATTTGGGATCTCAGCTTCTTACTGAGGCTGACCAGGGAGCTCCTCCACTCATGGGATTTTACTCTCTTTTGCAACAGTTTCTTCCTTCTGTTGTACAGTTTGTTTATGGCTGTGGACCACCAGATTGGCTTCCTTTTTTTGGAGGATAGCATCTTGATTCTGTTTGGGATAGCAGGATCCATGCAAACAAACAAAAAGGGGCATTCAACAGGAAAAACAATATGAAAGATAGCTAGAGATGTGCAGGATAGGAGTAGAAAAGGTCCATAGCTGGCCATTTCATCTACAGCAACCACTGGGCATTTCTACAAAATTTGGAGGTAAATTTGGAATCTCAAACCCCTGAAAGAAGGGTGAGGACAACAGTTCTGTGTTGTTAAGCCAACTGGACCAGATTGTATCTGTCCAGTGGACCTGTGTGTGGAATGGCCATTACACTGTTGGAAACTCCTGGTATTCTGGCTGAAATGTGATTCTCAAACAATCTGGAAATATATCGCTGATTGATAAGTATATTTCTTGGCATTTTAACCTTTCAGAGTTCTGAATTGTCTTAATTTTGCCTGACTGAATTATTTTATATATTTTCTGGCATTGTTTTCTGTTTCTCATCTATCCTGAAACTGCTTCCCCCTATTCCTGTGGTGAAGTTTATAAAACTAGTCTAACAGCGTTTGTGTTATCTGATAGCTTCAAGGCTTGCTGATTTAAAAAATAGTTGTGTTTGTAAATTCCTGCATACAGTGTTGGAAACTCCTGGTGTTCTGGCTGAAGTGTGATTCTCAAACAATCTGGAAATATATTGCTGATTGATAAATATATTTCTTGGCATTTTAACCTTTCAGAGTTCTGCATTGTCTTAATTTTGCCTGACTGAATTATTTTTTTGCCTGACTGAATTATTATATATATTTTCTGGCATTGTTTTCTGTTTCTCATCTGTCCTGAAACTGCATCCCCCTATTCCTGTGGTGAAGTTTATAAAACTGGTCTAACAGCTTTTGTGTTATCTGATTGCTTCAAGGCTTGCTGATTTAAAAATAGTTTCTGTTTGTAAATTCCTGCATACAGTGTTGGAAACTCCTGGTATTCTGGCTCAAGTGTGATTCTCAAACAATCTGGAAATATATTGCTAATTGATAAGTATATTTCTTGGCATTTTGACCTTTCAGAGTTCTGCATTGTCTTAATTTTGCCTGACTGAATTATTTTTTTGCCTGACTGAATTATTATATATATTTTCTGGCATTGTTTTCTGTTTCTCATCTGTCCTGAAACTGCTTCCCCTTATTCCTGTGGTGAAGTTTATAAAACTGGTCTAACAGCTTTTATGTTATCTGATTGCTTCAAGGCTTGCTGATTTAAAAATAGTTTCTGTTTGTAAATTCCTGCATACAGTGTTGGAAACTCCTGGTGTTCTGGCTCAAGTGTGATTCTCAAACAATCAGGAAATATATTGCTGATTAATAAGTATATTTATTGGCATTTTAACCTTTCAGAGTTCTGCATTGTCTTAATTTTGGCTGACTGAATTATTTTTTATATTTTCTGGCATTATTTTCTGTTTCTCAACTGTCCTGAAACTGCTTCCCCCTCTACTCCTGTACTGAAGTTGATAAAACTGGTCTAACAGCTTTTGTGTTATTTGATTGCTACAAGGCTTGCTGATTTAAAAATAGTTTCTGTTTGTAAATTCCTGCATACACTGTTGGAAACTCCTGGTGTTCTGGCTGAAGTGTGATTCTCAAACAATCTGGAAATATATTGCTGATTGATAAGTACATTTCTTGGCATTTTAACCTTTCAGAGTTCTGCATTGTCTTACTTTTGCCTGACTGAATTATTTTTTGCCTGACTAAATTATTTTATATATTTTCTGGCATTGTTTTCTGTTTCTCATCTGTCCTGAAACTGTTTTTCTCCCTCCATCCCTATTCTTGTGGTGTTGTTATAGTTGGCGGCTTTGCAGTTGCCCACCCCTACTGTAAATTTGATCTGGGACACCCCTCCCAGTCTGGTGTGCACTCTACTTAATACAGAGAGAATATCTGAGAAGGCCAACCTACTTAGGTTCTTAATCTTGAATTTTTCTTCTGCTCCTTCTTCCTCTTTCCTTGCACTTTACTAAAAAATGCACTTTATTTTGTTTTTGCCTCTTCTTAAAAGTACTCAATTGTATTTATTATGCTCCATTTATTACTGCTTGGTAGTAGCCTGATTAAATTGTAACTGTTATTCTAAGCATTTTGGTTTAAGCACTTGGGCTCCAGACCAGTTGTTTTACATTAAGAAGGTTTGTGGTCTGCACTGTTGTGGCAGGACAGGTAGCTTACATCCTTCTAAGTGGGGAATTGCTGATTGAAGGCTCAGTGTCTGTTATTCTAAAAGTGTATTAGTTTTGGTTAAAGCACTTGGGCTTCAGGCCAGTTATTTTTCATTAAGAAGGTTTGTGGTCTGCACTCTTGTGGGAGGAAAGGCTAGATTCTGCCCTCCTCAGCTGGGAATTTCTGGTTAAAGGCTTATTGTGCCTGCTTATTTGGACTGTTTCTTTCTGAAATTGGTGTGCCTTGTTTGCTGTAGCATAGACTAGATTCAGGCTTCCTGAATCTAGCTTTGTTTGTATAACTTGAGCACTAATCCAGGCCATCTTTTTTGGAGAAGTTTCCCCTGCACCCTAGTGGCAGGAGTGTGCAGTTAGAACTTGTCTGATTGAAGACTGCTGGAACCGGGCTCAGTTTGAGTTTTTTTACTGGTTAATTGGGTAATCTGTTTAAACCAGTTTGCTTGTTTTCTATTGTTGCATACAAAATTGCACTTTACTAATCTGCTTTTACTCAATTTGTGTTTCTTCCTACTTTATTTTGCTTTTTGCTGGTTGTTCTTACAAGTACTTAATTGCATTTATTCAGCTGCATTTATTACTGCTGATAGTAGTCTGATTAAACTGAAACTGTTATTCTAAGCCTTTGGTTGAAGCACTTGGGCTTCAGACCAGTTGTTTAACATTAAGAAGGTTTGCAGTCTGCACTGTTGTGGCAGGACAGGTAGCTTACATCCTTCTAGGTTGGGAGTTGATGATTGAAGGCTTAGTGTCTGTTATTCTAAAAGTGTATTAGGTCTGGTTTAAGCACTTGGGCTTCGGGACAGTTATTTTACATTAAGAAGGTGTGGTCTGTACTCTTGTGGGATGAGAAGGTCGATTCTGCCCTTCTGAGCTGGGAGTTTCTGGTTAATGGCTTATTGTGCCTGCTTATTTGAACTGTTTCTTTCTGAAATTGGTACACCTTGTTTGCTGTAGCATAAACTAAATTCAGACCTGCTGAATCTTGCTTTGTTTGTATAACTTGAGCACTAATCCAGACCATCTTTTTTTGGAGAAGGTTCCCCTGCACCCTAGTGACAGGAGTGTGCATTAGAACTTGTCTTTTTGAAGATGGCTGAAACATGGCTCAGCTTTTTATTGGTTAATTGGTTAATTTGTTTAAATCAGTTTGCTCATTTGCTACTGTTATATTAAAAATAAAATACACTTTATGCATTGCCGCTTATCTTGGGTTAAACTTTTCCCAGCACCATAAAGTCTCCTCTTCAGATTTTCCCTTAGAACTAACCATTTTTTAGTTTTAGCACTCAAATCTGTTTCTTTGAGCTCAACACTTGTTCAGAACTCATTGCAAGCACTAAATAAGCTACAAATTACTACAACACTCAACTTTCATCCCTTGTCTAAAGGAAAACAATTTTTAGTACTTCATAAATAAGCACCTATGCAAGCATGTCTAAGGGTCAGCTCCCGGTGTTTTCTCCTGTCTACATGATGAATCTGGGCATCTTGGGGGCAATGCAGCAATTGCCTCATGTACACAAACAACCCTCTCTTCCTACCACCCAACTCTACAACCTGTGTGAGATGCACTTATATAGCCATACTGGAAGTAAAGCTCTCTTCACCCAAGACTTGACTAGACAGTCAAGAGGAGAAGATAAATACTTGCACCACACCACACTCATCACACAGTACCTCAAAACCTACACCACCAAAACACACACATAGAAACACAGAAAAATAGTATTAATGTATATGTTTAGTGCTTATTAGAAGCCAAAAGGGTTAACACATTTCATTTTATTTTATGTACAGCTTAATTCTGTATGAAATTATAAGATACTTTTTCAAACTGCAGTATGCTTTCTGAAATTACAAGATGCTCTCTGACCTAGTATTTGCTAGCACAGCAAAATTCATGTTTATGCCTTTTGGAAATGTACTGAGAAGCAGGTGATTATCTGCTAGGTCAGGAAAATGAATGAATATTGAATGAATAGAACAATACTGTTTTCTATAATGTGATTGAATATGAACAATCAGCCCTGTTTGTGTTATGAGAACATGCACAGCTGCGGAAAAGAAGAGATACATCAAACAAAGACTGCTTGAAGAAATTAACTGTAATCTGTACTTGCTTTGTGCTCGAATTAGCCATAGTACCTTGAATGGTAACATTGCATAGTGAGAAGTTGTATCAGACCGGTGGTCATCAAGGCCACGTTGTTTTTCTTAGGAAGTTTTTTTGTAAACTTGATATGCCAGCCGAAAATCATGGACAAACAGCTGCTGTGAAATAATATTGAAAGAACTTGTGATTTATTATGTCAGCTTAGTAGGCAATACCTTGTAAGAAATGTATAAAAATAGTTTCACTTCCTGATTTTAGTTAGACAAACTCTGTATTAGCACGTTTTTGTCTCCTTGCTGCAAGATTAAAGTGCCTTAACCTGAACCTGCCGTGTGTTGATCATTTTGAAGTTATTTTTCCTTTGACAGATTGGTCCTTCGGACCGGAAACTCTCACTTCGCCTCAGGTCAAATGGGCCAGGTGGCATGAAACCGTACGGGGAAGAAACCACATTGGTTCTTCTGCTTTGAAAGACCTCCGACTGAATTGTCGTTCAAAAGAGGCCAGCCACTTTTCTGATCTGTGACTGGAGGACGAGTTACTGTACAAACCAGGAGTGGGTCAATCACGGAGGCTCAGGTAAGGTGAAATTTACCTTTTTTTTCTGTTTTAGATCAGGGACTTGATTGAAAATATCTGTCAGGAGATTTGTTTTGTACAGGTCATGGACAGAAAGATTGCAGTCTTGTCATAGATCAGGGAAACAGAATAGGTAAGACAGTTATTCTAGATAAACTGTAAAACAGAAAATTGTGGTACCACGTGAAAATAAGAAGGGTTACATAACATTTTTTAACAATCAGAACAATATGGGTAATAAGTGCACAAAAAGTTCCCAAAACCCACTGCTAACCGAAGATGCAAAATATATGCAATCACAGCGTGCCGACAATATTAGATACTATACGAAATGGGTTAATAAATATGAATTTAATGGCAAATTAGAAAAATCCTCACTTATTAAACTTGTCAAACAGCTTAAAGCTGACGCAAAAGGTCAGGTAAAAAAGCAATGTCAATTGGGGGTTCCTTAGGCACACAGGTGGATTGAGGAAGCAAACCGTAGGGAGCAAAAAAAGTAATAATTCAAAAGCTATGTTTCTAGATAAAGAAGACAATAATTTGGTAATAGCATCAGCCCCTCCACCCCCTCCACTTCTTGCACCAGAATATGAAGCGAGTGGACAAGCTGGTCCACCTCTGCTATACCCGGCTGTTACCGAAAAGCCAAGACCGTATGTTAGAGATCCCATCGAGACTAGGTCTCGAACACGTAACTTAAGAGGAGATATTGAGTTATATGAAATAAACAAAAATTCACAAGCTATGAGTGAAGAAGAGATATGTCCACTCACAGAAGTACCAAATCTGCAGGCAGGACAGGCAGAACAGGACCCAACTCTCCTAGTATATAGACCGTGGACACCGGAAGACATCCGGAAAGCCACAGAGGGAATTCCCCATCCAAAAGTTAATTTTAGAAAATTCTTAGAAGACTTACAGGGCATGAGGTTAAGCTATAATTTAAATGGAGAGGAAGTAGAAAAAGTAGTCAGACAGATCGTAGGTCCAGATTGGCACATGATAAGTGGCAACTGGCATCCCCGTGATGCAGAACACAAGCCACTCCCACATAGCAATGCAGAATTGGATAACAGAGTGAAAGGTCTAACAGACCGAATCTCTGAGAAACGGAAGCCTAGGGCAGACTGCACTTGCATTAATCAATGCATCCAACAGGAAGGTGAAAGTGTTGACAGATATTATGCTAGACTATTAGAGTGTTTTAATAACCATTGTGGAATACAGGTACCTGAAGATCAAACACATGATTCCACATAAGAGCAGCAATTAAAGAATGCATTTTTGAAAGGCAGTATTTTGCCTATAAGCAGCTTTATTACAAAGCACATGGTAGACCATCGTACAAGTAGATTACAGTCACTACTTGAATATGCTAGGCATGCCGAAAGACATTTTAACAGTAAAAAGAAAAAGAAAGCTCAAGTATTTGCTGTAGAAGACGGAGCAGAAATTTATGTAGTACAGTCCGGAAAAAAGGGCAAGAAAAATGCCCAGGGAAACAAACAATCTGATAAACGATCAGAAGAGTTTGAAGAGAGAAAGAAAAGGGGTGAATGTTTTAAATGCAGAAGAAGGGACATTTAGCAAGGGATTGCAAGCAAAACAAGAAGGCAGCCATGGAAGATAAGGAGGGTGAGGACTGACTATATGATAGTCAAGAATCACTAGAAGGGGAATAACCAAGAAAAGACCAATGCAAATATAATAGAGGGAGTAGAGAATGTGATAGAAGAAGTAGAGGAAGTACAAGAAATCACCGATGGTGAAGAAAGTGAAATTTTGGACTTGGCATTATTGAGCCTAGAGCTCTATTTAGCAGGCACAAAACCGAAGTTACACTTCTGGTAGAGGGGAGGGAAGTTAAATTCCTGTGTGACTCAGGGGCTTCACGAACCCTGATACATCCTTCCAAACTACCAGAAAATTCAGAATCACTTGATTACATATTAGTAAAAGCAGCTAATGGACAGCTGTAGCAGGAGCCACTCTCCCATAACATAGCAATAACTGTCCCTGTTTCAGGGATGACCCAGAAGAGCAAAATTGTTGTTTCTGCAAAATGCCCAGTGAACCTTTTGGTCAGAGATCTTATGCAGATATTTGGCATAGCAGTAGTACTGACTATGCAGGGTATAGAAGCACAGCGACAAAAGGATACATTGTGGTGTGACCGGAGGGTGAAACATTTTATTGGTACAGCCAGGACTTAGTTACAACTGGTCCAGGGGCAGTAACTGAAGAACTGATGAACGTAGCCATCCATAAATCCCCCTCCCTTGACACTGATAAACAGCAGTTGTTGCACTGTACTCTGTATTATTATAGCACACCAGGACCTGATAAGGAATATGAGCAAGAACTGTTTAAAAACCATGCAAACAGATTAGTATTACGTAATCTGTACTAGGGCACATATGGGAACAGTGTAGTTAGCTGTTCATTGCCCCAGGAATTCTTTGCACTCTATAAATCTAATCGATTACCACATGTTAGTTTAACCAAAGACAAGAATGTGAAATGGGCAGATCTTGGAGAAAAAGTCACAAAGTGGGAGAAACTAACAGAGTTAGAATTGTCAGAACAGGGAATACAAAAGAAGAAGTTAAATTGGATAATGCAGACACACCCAGATGTACACTTGCAGTCTAGTGAGGACAGCTGATTAGCACTCTTACTAGAAGAGGAAGAAAAAGCTTTACGGAGCATATCAGAAACTCTCTGGTCAACAGGGAAATCAGATGTAGGACTAATTCGTACAGCAGGACCGGTTACTATTATGCCAAAATCAGCATTTAGACCTCAAAAGAGACAGTATCCCTTAAGGAAGGATGCAGAAATAGGAATCAAACCTATAATAGCAGCTTTACTTAAGGAAGGAGTACTGGTAGAATCTCCCGATTCACAATGTAACACACCCTTATTTCCTGTTAGGAAAGCAAATGGAGAATGGCATATGGTCCAAGACTTACAAGCTGTAAATGATGCAGTAATACCTAGAGCACCTACAGTGCCAGATCCACACACTCTGTTGAATGATTTGAAGCCTCAACAGAAGTATTTCTCTGTGGTAGATATTAGCAATGCATTATTTTTGATACCAATACACTCTGACAGCCAACATTGGTTTGCATTCACATTTCAGGGGAAAAGGTATACATACACGCGATTACCACAGGGGTATTGTGAAAGCGCAACAATATTTGCACAGGAGATGGCAAGCAACTTGGCAGGATTTAGCCCACTAAGAGGCAGCCAAATTTTACTTTATGTAGACAACATCCTGTTGGCAGCCCCCACCCAGCAAGAATGTAGAGAAGATACAATAGCATTACTACAATTTCTAGCCACTCAAGGACATAAAGTAAACAAAAACAAATTGCAGCTTTGGAGAAAGCAGGTTAAATACCTGGGATATGTAATATCCAAAAAAGGCAGAACATTAGATGAAGATAGAAAAATAGCAATTTTACAAGCACCCAAACCGACTACCAAGAAGGAAATGATGTCCTTCCTGGGCACGACTAATTTCTTTCGGAGTTGGATTCCAAACTATGTCTTGGAGTCTGCTCCATTGAACAACTTGATATACAAGAAGCCTATGGCAGCACAAGATTTATTACAATGGACACCAGAAGCAGAATCAGCTTTCTGCAAACTGAAACAACTGATATCATCCTCATTAGTTTTAGGATTACCAAACTATCATAAACGTTTTTTCCAAACTGTATATTGTAAACAAGATTACATGACATCAGTATTAACACAGCAGCATGGGGATAAGCAATGCCCCATAGCTTATTATTCATCACAGCTGGACCCAGTGGCACAATCCCTGCCCCACTGTGTACAAGCAGTAGTTGCAGCTGCAATGGCAGTGCAGGCTTCGGCCTCAGTAGTGTTGTTCCACCCTCTCACATTGAGAGTGCCTCATGCAGTTGCAATTATTTTACTGCAAGAAAAAGTAGCATATCTTTCTCCTGCTAGACATCTTTCCTGTATGACTATACTCTTGAGCCAACCTCATATGACAATTGAATGATGTACAACTTTAAACCCATCTACCTTGCTCACGACCCCTGCGGATGGCACACCACACAGCTGCCTGCAGGAGATTGAGCAAAAGACGTTGCCTAGAAAAGATCTAATGGATGTTCTCTTGGATGATGCCGAGGTGACATATTACGTGGACGGATCATGCAGAAGTGGGTCCTACAGGACAGAATCTAGTGGGGTATGCAGTAGTTTCTGATACTGAGATTTTAGAAGCTAAGTCTTTACCACACAACTTATCTGCACAAGCAGCAGAATTGATTGCTTTGACAAGGGCATGTACCCTGGCAAAGGGTAAATGTGTGAACATTTTTACTGACAGCCAGTACACTTTTTCTACTGTACAGGTTTTTGCACAACAGTGGAAAAATAGAGGAATTATAACATCTACTGGTAAACCGATTAATCATGCGCAATTTATTTTAGATTTGTTAGAATCTATTCAGTTACCTCAGAAAGTAGCTATTTGTAAATGCGTAGCTCATACCAAGCAACAGGATAGGATTTCAAAAGGTAATGCGAGAGCTGATATAGCTGCAAAGCAGGCAGCTTCAGCTTCAGAAGTATTTCTTTTGAGTGAGGAATTACAACCTTCTGAGATTTTAGATTTAGAAATGTTAAAAACAATGCAGACACTTACTACAAATGTAGAAAAACAGAAATGGACAAAATGAGGAGCAATTCTTGAGAAAGGGCTGTACATCTCCAAAGAAGGAAAACCAATTTTGCCATCTAACTTGTTTAGATATGCAGCTTTGTTGAGCCATGGGCAGTGCCATGTCTCAACAGGGGGGATGGTACAGTTAGTGAACCGAGTGTTCACTGCATATGGATTTACAAACTACACAAAAAAATTTTGTGCAGCATGCCATGTTTGTAACAGGCATCATGCACAATGGGCATTGAAACCTAAGCAAGGGAGTTTCCCAACACCACCATACCCATTCCATACTATCTGTATGGATTTCATAGAACTAAACAAATGTGAAAATAAGAAATATTGTCTTGTCGTTATAGATATGTTTTCCAAATGGGTGGAAGCTTTTCCGACCAAAAATCCAGATGCAGCTAATGTTGCAAAAGTCCTTGTTAAAGAAATTATTCCTAGATTTGGCATACCGGAAAAGATCTACAGTGACAATGGCATACACTTTGTAAATCAAACCATACAACAGTTGAGTCGATATTTCGGAATTTCCTTAAAGAACCATTGTGCATACCACCCCCAATCCGCAGGATTAGTAGAGAGGCATAATGGGGTTTTGAAAAACAAACTTAGGAAATTGATTAGTGAGACACAGAAGAACTGGGTGCACTGCCTGCCTCTGGCACTGTTGAGCATGAGAACTGTTCCAAATGCAGAGGGGTTAACTCCTTTTGAAATACTGTTTGGGAGGGCGTATTATATACCTCAGTGGAAACCTCTCATGCCTGCAGACCAGGAGGCTGACAGTTCATTTGCAGAATATATGAGATGACTTTTAAGTAATAAGCAACTTTTGCAGTTAAATTCTGTTTCAGATAAAGAACAAACCAGACCATCGGAAGCAGCAGTAGTCCCAGGCATGTGGGTCTGGGTGAAGGTTATTAAGAAAAGAAATTGGACCACACCGAAGTGGGAAGGGCCGTACCAAGTGCTACTGTCAAGACCCACTGCAGTCAAGATTGCAGAGCAAGCATCCTGAATTCATCTGACACACTGTAAATTAGTTAAAAACTTTGAACTGGACAAAAAACTTATTACTGTTACACAAGAACAAAATGACCAGATACGGAGCAAATAGAAATGCTGAACAACCTCAGAAGTATTGCATGATCATTCTGTTGGCCATACTGATAACATTAATCTTTTTGTTGTGGCCTTTCCTTTTTCCAGCCATACGAGATGAACTGAATGAACGTGAATCATTCATAGACTGGCATCCGAACTTTAACACTTACCAAGCAATTAAATATGTGTATGCTGAAACTTTTAATGTTTCAAATTGCTGGATCTGCACAGCTATACCAACAACATACAGGGGATTATTAATGACTGCTGTCCCCCTAGGGGTCAATGAGACCTGGAAAATTTGCTTTTTGATACTACAACTGTAAAATCACAAGACAAAATAGCATTGTACCTGCCTGTTACACAAAAGGGAACTGTATGTTTTTACAAAAATGATACTGTTCAGGTAGGTTGGAGTAATTGTAATGTGACTATTCCTTACAAATGTTATACCAAAGCCAATAATGCAGGTTATATCTGTGATGCAAACTATGACTCATATCTTGAGTCAATCCATAAGACTATTGATGAGATACAACGTAATCCTGTTCTTTTAAAACAACTATCTATTATTGATAAGAAAATGTTTCATGCAGGGCAAGTGTATATTAATACTAAAGTAGAGAATTGTTATTTTTTGTTTGTGGGAAAAAGGCATACAAATGGTTACCTGAGAACTGGTCCGGCAGTTGTTTTTTGGGTTACCTGGTTCCAGACATACGACACACTGCAGTTTTGCCTCAGGGAAGAATTCAAAATGTCAGAGAGGTCACCAAGAAAACCGAAAATCCAATCAGAAGGCCTGAAAATCCAGTGGGACGAATCGAAGCAGGCTGGAAAAATCATAATTCCGTGAAAAACAAAGATAAACTGACACACATGGACTTGAGTGACACTATTATATCATGGGCAGGTATAGCCCCTGCATATGGCGCAGTGAAATCGATTTGGGAGCTGAGAAAACTGTCCAAACTTCTTGAAGTAATGAGTAATGCAACTTTTTCTGCTCTCGAGTTAATGACTGATGAACTGAACGCTATGAGAACTGTGGTGCTTCAAAACCGCATGGCTCTTGACTTCACCCTTGCGGCGAAAGGTGGTACGTGCGCTTTAATAAAAGAGGAGTGCTGTTTGTATATTCCTGAAAACCAGCATGAGATAAACGACCATCTTGAGGTGATTCAGCAAGTGTCGGCCATGACCAAATCAGGCCCAAACCCACTGATGGACTTTTTCCAGAATTTGTTTGGGGGGTGGGGTAGCATCCTAATGAACGTCCTGATTGCCATTTGTGTGGGATTACTCCTATTAGGAGTGTGTTTTTGTTGTGGTATTCCCTGCATGTAAAGATTGATCAAAGATTTTATAGACATGTCAGTTTCTGAGACTTTATATCAAAGTACTGAAATTGAAGAACTGCTGAAAAATGAAACACTTTCATAAGTTTAAACTGAATGACTCTCTTAACTTAAAATTCTGAATAGAAAGAGGGTAGGAGAAGAAGCAATT
Source organism: Protopterus annectens (assembly GCF_019279795.1). Taxonomy (NCBI): domain Eukaryota; kingdom Metazoa; phylum Chordata; order Ceratodontiformes; family Protopteridae; genus Protopterus; species Protopterus annectens. Next base: position 1,848,752,428 of record NC_056739.1, on the reverse strand, counting down.
GTTTATGCTTCTGAAAATAGAATAAAAAGTATTAACAGGGGGGAATGTTAGAAAAATATGTATTAATGTATATGTTTAGTGCTTATTAGAAGCTAAAAGGGTTAACACATTTCATTCTATTTTATGTACAGCTTAATTCTGTATGAAATTATAAGATGCTTTTTCAAACTGCAGTATGCTTTCTGAAATTGCAAGATGCTCTCTGACCTAGTATTTGCTAGCACAGCAGAATTCATGTTTATGCCTTTTGGAAATGTATTGAGAAGCAGGTGATTATCTGCTAGGTCAGGAAAATGAATGAACAGTGAATGAATAGAACAATACTGTTTTCTATAATGTGATTGAATATGAATAATCAGCCCTGTTCATGTTATGAGAACATGCACAGCTGCGGAAAAGAAGAGATACATCAAACAAAGACTACTTGAAGAAATGAACTGTAATCTGTACTTGCTTTGTGCTCGAATTAGCCATAGTACCTTGAATGGTAACATTGCATAGTGAGACGTTGTATCAGACCGGTGGTCATCAAGGCCACGTTGTTTTTCTTAGGAAGTTTTTTTGTAAACTTGATATGCCAGCCAAAAATCATGGACAAACAGCTGCTGTGAAATAATATTGAAAGAACTTGTGATTTATTACGTCAGCTTAGTAGGCAATACCTTGTAAGAAATGTATAAAAATAGTTTCACTTCCTGATTTAGTTAGACAAACTCTGTATTAGCACGTTTTTGTCTCCTTGCTGCAAGATTAAAGTGCCTTAACCTGAACCTGCCATGTGTTGATCATTTTGAAGTTATTTTTCCTTTGACAAAACACACACCTACATTTGCGGAGTCTCTCAATAAAAATCTGTTCAAGCAACAGAGACCTCCAAAGCAAAAATGCTAGCAACCTCCACCCCCCAACACAACCCAAATGACACATAGCCCACAAACTTAGTATGCCACTCAACCAGAGCCCATAAGGCATAACAACATACCCAACACTCTAGTCATAGGTGACTCTATAGTCAGGCATACTGATGTTCCACTCACCAGGCTAAACAAGGAGAAAGTTATTGTCAGCTGTCTGTTGGGTGCCAGGATCTGCCACATAATGCATGCACTCAGGTCACTCCAGAACAAGTACAAATGTGACTCTGTCATTGTCCATATTGGTGTGAATGACCTGAAATTAACCTCCCTGGACTACATGAAAAGAGACATGGAGGAGCTCTCCGATCTTGTAGCCCAGGCAGGTATGACCTTAGCCCTGAGTAGCATCCTGCCATCACCCAGAATGATACCACCGTGCAAGGACAAAATGATTGACTTCAACAATTGGCTACGCTTCTCGTGTCATTCTAAGGGGATCCAGTATCTGTCTGCTTGGGATGACATGATCAACAGACCACAATGTTTTGCCAGAGATGGCCTGCACCTGTCACTCTTGGGATTCTGGATATACTGGCTAAGGCTCTTGCAACCCCTATTGTGCCTTTTTAGGCAAGGTTCAAATGACAAATTTACCACCGTAACAGGTACAAGCAAGCAAAATCTGAGGGTAATGCTATTCAATGCTAGAAGTCTAAACCTCAAAATGCATTCACTTGAGGCACTCCTTAAAATGGAGAACATCGGTATCTGTGAAGTGACAGAGACCTGGTTCAAGGCTCCAGAGAGCACCCCTGCATTACCAGGCTATAATTCATACCACACCTTTCGGCCACCTAACGTGGACCGAAACACCAAAGGTGGAGGCATGTCCATATTCATTAAGGATATCCACACCTTCAGGCTAGTTGCTCAGCATAATGCAAACGAGATTATCCAAGTGCAACTAACTTTGGGCAAGATTGCAATCCAAATTGTAACTTGATACAGATCCCCCATTATGTCCCAGGATTCCCACTCCTCATTTCTTGAAACAATAGAAAATATTAGGATACAACCCAACACCCTAATAAGGGGCAATTTCAACTACTCCACCATTAACTGGGAAAACTACTCATGTACCAACTCTTTTGCTCAACATTTTCTGGAATTCATAAATTCCAATGCCTTGGATCAGCTTATCCACACCCCCACAAGGGGCAACAATATCCTAGACCTAGTCATTACCAACATGGGTGACCGGTGTTCCACACCAGAGGTCAATTCCTCCTTGGTCAGATCCAACCACAAGCTAATCACCCTAGACTTCCACATCCTGCCCCCAGCCCCCATTAGGGAAACCATCATAAAAAATTTCTCCAAAGCCAACTTCATGCTTCTTAAGACAGAAGTGGCAAACTTCACGACACCCATGAAGATGGACAATGGAGATACAACTGCTGAATCCTACACAAATGCAGTTTATAAGCACTTACACGAGTGCATGGATTGTTCTATCCCTAACAGAACCAAGATGCTATCCTCCACAAAAATGAAACCAATCTGGTGGTCCCTTGCCATAAACAAACTCTACAGCAAAGGAAAGAAACTGTTGCAAAAAAGAGTAAAATCTCATGACTGGAGGAACTCCATGGTCAGCCTCAGTAAGAAGCTGAGATCCCTCATAAAATCCTCCAAAGCTAGTTACGAAAACAAAATTGCCACTGATTCTAAAGACAACAACAAAGCATTCTATAGCTATGTCAAGAATCTCAATGGCAACACTCAGATCTGATCTGAGATACAGCACAATGGCACTAAATATACAGAACCAACTGATATTGCCAGCATCCTGGCAGATAGTTTCAGTGCTAACTTTACCCCTCTCTCACCCCTTAAAGGGCTCATCTCTATACCAGAAGAATGCAAAGTTCCTGTAATCACGGCTACACAGGTAAAAAACACACTCACCTCAGGCTTTATGCTCATTGAATGGCACACAGTGATGGTTATCCCACTCCACAAAGGAGGACCCACCATGGACCCTGCGAACTACCGCCCCATTAGTGTAACAAGCCTGGTCTGTAAAGCCATGGAATGTATCATCATGGAACTTATAAACAAAGACATTGGTAATCTCCAAACTCTGGACCCCACCCAGTTTAGATTTGTCAAAGGCAGATCATGTCTCCTAAACCCGATAGACTTCTTTGAAGCAGTCACCAAAGCCATAGACGAGGGTAAGGTGGTTCACACAGCCTATCTAGATCTTGCCAAGGTTTTTGACACCATCCCCCACTCTGGAATTATAGATAAACTCACTAAACTATGTATAAATCCCTATGTCACAAGATGGGTTGCTAACTGGCTCACTGACAGAACCCACACTGTGAAAGTAGCAGACTCCAAATCTGACTTCAGACCAGTGACAAGTGGAGTACCACAGGGTTCAGTCCTGGGTCCTCTCCTGTTTGGTATCTACTTTTCTGAAGTACAGGCTAACACAGAAGGTCTTTGGCTAGCAATGTTCACAGATGACTGCAAACTAGGAGCCATAATCAAAACTCCTAACAATGTGGACATCCTACAAAAGGGCCTCACTGAGACAGATGCCTGGTGTCAAAGCCATGGCCTCAAGCTTAATGCCAAAAAGTGCATTGTCATTTCCTTTGGTAAAAAGTCTGCACCCATGAGCTACCACATAGGTGGTAGTTTACTTAACACCGAAAGTGTGATAAGAGACCTTGGGACACAGGTGGCAGTAGTCTCTTCTTTGATAATCACATCACCACAGTAGTCAGGAAATCCTTCTACATGGCACACCTCATCACAAAAGGTTTCTCATCCAGGAAAAAAGAGGTCATTGTTCCCCTCTACTCGTCACTCATTAGACCCATTATAGAGTACAACGCCCCTTTTGGTATGTACCTCACAAGTCATCTACTACAACTGGAAAGGCTGCATAAATACCTCACAAAGAGGATTACTGGCCTCAAACAGATGCACTACGCAGACCGTCTCAAAGAACTCCAGCTTTACTCCATCACATAACACCTGCTCGGAGGTGATCTCTGCTAACATACAAATCTGTGTCAAACCCAGAGCTGTTGAACATGCTCCAATAAAAAAAATCCCAATCCCTCCAAGCTACACACTTTAGGGACCTAAACTTTGTCACCACAATAAACAGAACATGCTGGAGGGATAGATTCCTGTACCCTCACCAACTCCAGCCCTTGTGCCTGGAGTGATGAGCTAGAACTGGTTATTGACTGTATTGCCACCTGCGAGGTTTAAATATGGCTGAATTCCCACCCTTTGACATCATTGGACCATTTTTGAATATGCTGAGCTAAACTAAGCGATGGGCAAACCCGCTTAGCTAAGGCTGGCAGTGCTTAAAAGGTCAGATGTTGAGCACTGTATACCAATCTACAAATCCACTTAGCTGGGCTACTCATTGCTTAGCATATTTCAACAATTCTTACACCAGCTAAGCAGAGCTTAGTGCTAGTTAGCATTGCTTAAATTTTATTTTATACTGTGTATAGGATTCATTCACCATTACTGATGTATTATAATTTTATGTTTACCTTCCATGACACCCCCATTTACATTTATTCTTGTGTGACTATACTGTATGGGGTACTTTATATGGGGGTTCACAGCTTTTCTGGACTGACATCTCAGTTTTGGACCTGCTACACTACCCTGATTGATAAATATTAATTACTATCTCATTTAATAAAACATCAGACTTTTAATACTGCTTTTACATGTAAAAATCAATAGACTTCATTGGGACTTGAACCATGAATGACTGCATGTGACGTAGAAGCTTTAACCACTACACTATTACGGCTTGACAGTTTTGCCTGTATATTTTTATTTAGTGCCTTCAAATATTTAAGCTATGCTAAGCACAGCTGTGCAATGGATGGGTCCCTATTAATTTAATGAAACTTTAGCTTGTTAAACTACAAAAGATTGACAGCTAAAGATCAAAGCAGCTAAACCGTGAATGATCAGCTAAGCAAATTTTTTCCCAGGGAAAGAATTCTCTTGGCCGTTACACAAAACAAACATTTTTCAACCTGAATTAAGTGGGGGCCTTCGCCCCCCACACCACCCCATGAGGGGGGCTGTGCCCCCCACACCCCCCTAACTAAATATATATTAACTCCGAGATCGCTCCACATCGGGGAAATTGCAAATTCCCATTAACTGCCAACCGAATTCTTCCCCTGAGAAAACATTTGCTTAGCTGGCCACTTGCAGTTTTGCTCTTTTGATCTTTAGCTGTCGATCTTTTGTAGTTTGACAAGCTAATGTTTCGTCAAATTAATAGGGACCCCAACACGCACACCCATTCAGCTACGCTTAAACTTTACTTGGGATGATAATAAAAAAATGATAAAATGGATTTTAAATTTTGCTCATTTTAGGGGTGTGCATATACCTCCAACCTCTTTCAGCAAGACATCTGGACAAAGTCATAAGTAATGGGGGAACAAAGGCACAAACATAGGGACGATTTTAAAATTTAAAATTTTCTCTTACAAACCTTACATGTTGATAGAATAACTGGTTTTGCATTGGCATGAGTTTTCTCACATGTATGATGTCTGGCACTCAAATGTCTGTGATTATATAATTTTACTTTGGCCTTCAATGGCCAGATATGTGAGGCAAAACTCTGGAATTCTGCGAATATCTCAAGAGTTGCACGGGATGTCCATAAACAACTGTTGTTTACATTTAACAGTGCCATAACAGCACTTTCTGAGTGCAGAGGGCATATTACATGTGCAGGCACTGCTGTAACACTCCCCCTGCACTTGTTCATGGATCATGTCCATGTAGGTGTTACAGCAGCACCCTTTCATGAATATGCAAGGTGCGCTGCTGTGCTGCATGGCCATGATCCAGAATAGCCTTATTCCTGCATGGAGCTTTATTGAATCCCGGGGTTGTTTAAAGAAAGCTGATCTTGAAGAAAGTAAAAACATCTTTACAACTGATGCATTTTCATGTGTGCCCAGCTTCTGCCTTTGAGGGTAATGTAAGACTGTGTTGTCTAAAGAAAATTCATAGTATATTACTTAAAACTGCAACTTAAGGATGCAAAATGTAGTGGAAAGTAGAATATACACCAAAACTGTATGGTAACATTCCAGAAAACACCCATCTCCAAACAGACAAGCTGTACACACATATAAAAGAGTAACAGTTTTAAAGGATGATGCACTCTTACTATATTAACTTGTATTAAAGGATATTAGGACAGTTGGATTAGATTATAATGTCTGTATGACAATCTGTGCTATACTGTTTTAATCATTAATAAATGAAAGTATATTTCAGAAATGAAAATAAATGTTTGACTAAATAAATACATATACTAAGCAAGTGCATCCAAAACTGCAATGCCATGCAGTGTACTACTAGTAGTCATGTCAGAGTAGTGCTAGTAGTCATGTCAGAGTGCTACTAGTAGTCATGTCAGAGTAGTACTAGTAGTCATGTCAGAGTAGTACTAGTAGTCATGTCAGAGTGCTACTAGTAGTCATGTCAGAGTAGTACTAGTAGTCATGTCAGAGTGCTACTAGTAGTCATGTCACAGTAGTACTAGTAGTCATGTCAGAGTGCTACTAGTAGTCATGTCAGAGTAGTACTAGTAGTCATGTCAGAGTAGTACTAGTAGTCATGTCAGAGTGCTACTAGTAGTCATGTCAGAGTAGTACTAGTAGTCATGTCAGAGTGCTACTAGTAGTCATGTCAGAGTAGTACTAGTAGTCGTGTAAGAAATAAAATGTCAGAGGCAGGTAAACAGCCATGCTGTTATGCGTTCCTTATGCACCCGATGAGGAAATACAGTACAACTCAACTAAAAGGAGGTTTGGGTTTGGTATAATGGTGCAGGTGTTCAGCTCACAGACATATAGTACATGCTCACCTTTGTGGAAATTGGCTAAACTTAAAATGGCCCACAAGGGTAGTTAGCCTAATACTTACCTATGAACAAAACAAGAGATTGCCAAGGCTGGGGGATGGTGTTTGTCAGTATGAATAAAAAAATATATATTTTAAAAAGAAAGTTAAGGACTAAATGCTGTTTTCAGTCTTTAACTGATTGTGTTACTATAATGGCAAGAGCATTTATACACAAGGATAATAGAAAGACTAAATAGGCGGATTCACGAAGGCTTACACAGAGTTTAAGAGTAGTGTAAGCCTCCGTGTAAGCCTCCCGATCCAGGAACAGCCCAAACCTCCGTGTAAGAGACAGCTAAAACGTCTCTTACACGGACTGGGTGTGGAAATGCTCAATACCTCATTTGCAGCTCAAAGATATGCAAATGAGGTATTTGAGCGATCCAGGAAGCCCAAACCAGTCCGTGTAATGGACGTTTTAGCTGCAGAAATGTACTCAGCTGGCAACTGAGTACATTTCTGCAAAATTGACAACGGAGCTATGTCAGCTGCAAATAAAGGGTGCATATGTGTCATCTAGCATGCCAATGGCCAAATATGTGGCCATTGGCATTAAAAAGTGATGCAAAATTATTTAAAATAACTTTTTTTTTTCCAGGGGATTTTGATGTTTAACTGCAGCGCACACCCGCGCAAATGGGGTGAGCTGCTCAAAAGTAAAAACCGAAGCTTATAAGCTCACAATTGTGGGTTTTATGTATTACATGGAATGACAATGCAGGGACTAGCAGACCAAAAACAATATGGCCACCGTGTAGTGGTTGCCAAGGGGGGGAAGCTCAGTGTAAGAGATGTAACTAAACATTACTAGGCAATCCTATGTAAATGAGGGTTACAATACTGAATCACACTGCCACATAGGTAATGAGCACTTTCTGAGTAGTCTAAGAGTTACAGAAGGGGGAGGAATAGAGTAAGAGGTAGATGACATCACGGGGGGAATGATAGAAATAAATGTATCACATTTGAGGGCAGTGTAATGTGACAGATGACAGACAGACATCAGGGAGAGAGGTGTGTCCCAACAGAACACTAGGAAAGTCAAGAAACAGAGGGTGCACACTATCCCTACACTCAAACTTTCTTGATATACGTGCATGCACGCATGTGCACGCGTGTAAGGCAGGTTCAACATGTGGGAGTGTGTTGCAAACTGTTTACAACGTTTTGCGTGGGCATGCACGTGTGTAAGGCAATGTGCGCGAGTTTTACCATGAATCAGCCAAGTCCAAACCATGTAAGGATGTGTGCGCGCGTTTAAGTCACTGTGAGCGTGCTTATGCTGGTGTGCACATTGCTCCCCCTGAGGAAACAGAGAGGAAAAAGGAAACAACCAGATTACAAGGAAGCTGCCAGAGGATACTGCTGGAGTTAATTGGTGATAACAATTAGAAGCAGGCAATTACACAGGCAGACTAAAAGCCCAACCCAGCACTTAAAACACTGCAAACAGCAGTGCAGGGTGTTTCTCAAGAGATACTGCAAGAAAGGAGTAAGCTATCAGAATTGAAAACTGAAAAAGCTGAACTCAGAGCAGAAATGCTAGGGGCTGCCATAGCTGTTATAATCAGGCATAGGCGAATTGCTGAGGGTGGTGACAATGCAGATGCTGACAGACAACCCAGAGTAAGGAGAAGGAGAAGAGTATACAGGCCCAGGGTCACCTACCATGGGTTACATGAGCTGGAGATAGTAGAGCACTACAGAGTGGACAGAGACCTTCTGCAGCAAATTGTTGAGCTGTGCAGGCCACGTCTCACACACAGAACCAACAGAGGGGAACCCATCCCAGTGGAAACCAAGGTATGTGTTGGCCTAAGAATACTAGCAACAGGTACCTTTCAGAGACCAACTGGTGATATTATGGGGATATCACAGGCATCAGCCTCCAGGGTACTGCACCAGTTCCTGGATGCCATGTCAGCACATGTCGATGATCATGTATATTTCCCCAATGCCCGTGAGGTATTGGCCAGCAATATGCGTCTCTTCCAGCAAATAGCGGGATACCCTGAGGTACTGGGTGCAATAGACTGCACGCACATACGCATCAAAGCACCAGCCAGTGAGCGGGGTAGAGCCTATATTAACCGCAAGGGATTCCCCTCCATCAACTGCCAGGTCGTGTCTGATGCCCAGGGCATAATAATGAACATGTGTGCTGGCTGCCCTGGGAGCTACCACGATTCACACATCTGGCATCTGACTCAGCTGTACCAATCATTTGCCAGTGGGGACTTCCCACACGGACACCTAGTGGGGGATGCAGGTTATGCACTTGAGCCGTGGCTGATGACACCCATCAGAAATGCACACACACCTGAACAGGAACGCCATAATGAGGCACACGCACAAACACTTAATGTCATAGAGCATGTGTTTGGGCTGCTCAAGTCATGGTTCTGGTGTCTGGATACATCTGGTGGAGCCTTGCAGTACACACCAACTACATGTACCCAAATGATCATGATATGTGCTATGCTACATAATATGATCCTGTGGAAACAGCTGCAGCAGGACCAGCATAGGGCTGGGCCAAACATACCCCCACCATTGCCAAGGCCACCACAGGCAGAGGGTGACTCGGAGGAGGAACAGCCTGACCTTGCCCCAGTAGGCAGAAGGAGGCGTGCCCAGTATGCCCTGGCCTTGGCAAAGAGGCAACTCATAGCACATACACTGGCTCAGTAGGAACACTGGGACTGATACACCCTCCAACTCACTCATATAGTGACAGGGACGCCTAACATGACACAACCTGCTTCCAAACATGTACAGGGAGTGTAGTATGTGCATCCGACAGAGGCAGCCCTGCAGCACCACCTGAGGCATGAATGCCATGTGTTAAGTAATGTAACACCATGTACCATATGCACACCTGAAGACCCTGACTAACATCCACCCTCACCAATCATGAACCACAAAAACACAAACCCACCTTCATAGGTACCACAAGGGATAGGAACCTAGATGTAATGCTACCCAATGCCAGAAGTATAAACAGCAAGATGTGTGCAGTGTAAACACACACAGTATAGAGAATGTAGATATCAGTGCTGTAATAGAAAACTGGGTCAAAGCCCACATCAGCACCCTAACACTACCAGGTCACACCTCATACAGTGATGTACAGCTGCAAAACATGGAACAAGCTACAAAACGAGGGTGACTAGCAATAAATGTCATGGATAACCACACCCCCATATTGGTACCACAACAAGAAGCAGCATGGATTAGCCATGGTCAAATACCAATGGCTAAAACTGCCTACTACTATATAGCTTGCTGCAGACCACTGTCCTAATAGCAGGAACTGCACCAGGCCTATGTTGGAATACATGAAGATATCAAGCCCCCCAAACCACATTATATTGCTTGACTGAAAATACCTACACATACGCCATAGTTTCATAGTTTCATAGTTTACTACTAGGCTATCTGCCCTAGTGCATTTATAAGCCTAGCCATAGTGATGTGGCTATTGCCACCCCTTATAGTGGTAATAAGTGTACAGAATAGATTCGAATATTGTGCCTCTGACTTAGTAGTGACACATTATGACCCCTTACTTAATCGAATAACTTGACTGTGCCTCTGTCTAGTAGTGACACAGGGAGGACCCTGGGGTAAACCTACGATCTCACATCCACTTGTCCAGATTTCTCTTGAAGAGAGTCAGTGAGGGACTCTGTCTAACATGAACTGGGATTCTGTGCTAGAGTGTGAGAAGCCTCTGAGTTATGACTCTGTCCCTCCAGCATTTCCTATACATGTATGTGCTGAGGTTCAAATCTTTAGCTCTCATGGTTCTGGTGGATTTGGATTGCTTGCAGTGGAGCATGTCCACCAAATCCTGATTGGACATGGTCTTGTATGTCAGGCATAGGTCACCTGTAAGTAGGCGGTATGCTACTAAATAAAGCTGGATTTACTTTAGTCTGGAAGCATATGACATGTGTTGTAGACCCTTGATCCTCTTGGTAAGGTACTTTTGGGGTCTCTCCAGCTGTTGCAAGTGCTGGGTGAGGTACATACCAAATGGGGCTTTGTATTCAATCATGGGCCTGATAAGGGAGAAGTATAGGGGTACAATGACCTCCTTTGATCTGGATGGAAAACCCTTCATGATAAGGTGGGCAAGATAGAAAGTCTTTCTAACCACTTTGGCAACATGGGTGTCAAAGGAGAGGTCACTATCTACATGGGTCCCCAGGTGTCTGATTTGTTTTCTGTGCTCAGTGGGTTGCTGTCTATGTGTTAATTTGTGGGTACTTTGTTCCTCCCAAAGGAATGACTACACATCAGTTGCATTCAGTTTCAGGCCATGATTCCGGCACCAGCTATCTGTTTTTGTGAGGGCATTCTGTAGGATGTGTGTGCCGGCTGATGTATTCACTATGGTGCCTAGGTTGCAGTCATCTGCAAACTTTGTCAGCCACAACCCTCCTATGTTTGCTTTCACATCTGAAAAGTAAATGCCAAATAAGAGGGGTCCCAGGACAGATCCTTGTGGGACACCACTTGTGACTGGCTTTGAATCTGACAAGGCACTTGCAATGTCGACTTTATGGGTTCTGTTTCTTAGCCATTTTGCAACCTATCCTGTGACATATGGTTTTATATTTCAGCTGTTGAGCTTGTCTATGATGCCTGAGTGGGGTATTGTGTCAAAGGCCTTAGCCAAGTGCAGGTAGGCTGTGTGGACCGCTTAGCCCTCATCAATGGCCCTACTGACAGTTTCAAAATAGTCAACTAGGTGCAAAAGGAAGGATCTGCCCTGTACAAAGCTGAACTGGGTGGGATCAAGGGTCTGTAGGTCACCAATGTCTCTGTTTAAGAGCTCCATAATGACTCTTTCCATAGCTTTGCAGACAAGGCTGGTTAATCTTGTGTGGTGGTAGTTGCCAGGGTCTGTGGAGGCATCTCCTTTGTGGAGTGGGACCACTGTTGCTGTACGCCAGTGTTCAGGTACATATCCTGTAGCAAGGCTAAGGTTAAATAACATTTGTATATACGGGTTTAGCTCCTTCTGGAGTTCACGTAGCATGCAACTGGGGATACAATCAGGTCCCAATGATGCTGTGTTTTTGTCTTTGCTGAGTGCGGCTCTCACATAGACATCTGAGATGACAGTGAGGTTACATTCAGCTGTGATAACTATCTTCTTTTGGGGGTGAGGAAGGGGGAAAATTGCACTGAACCTGTCTGCCAGAATGTTGCCAATATCTGTCAGGTCACTGAAATTTATGTTGTTGTGTACCACCTCTGAGCATATCTGAGGGTTCCCACCCAGGTTTCTGACATAACTGAAGAAGGCATTGTGGTTATCTTTATTGTCTTTGGTGATTTTTGTCTCAAAGTTGACCTTGGATGTCTTTATGAGAGAATGTAGCTTTTACTAGTGCTGATCACAGCTGCCTTCCCTTTAGGAGATTTAGCTCTGTCTTGCATTAGTATCCTTCATTTGTTATACAGTTTGTTTATGGCTGGGGTCCACCAGACAGGCCACTTTCCCTTGGTGGAGAGGGTCTTGGTTTTATTTGTGATTGCATGGTCCATGCTTTCTTGGAGATGTCCATAGAAAGCGTCTGTGAAGGAGTCACCATTGTGTGTTGTGGTTTCCACTGGCCCAGTGGGCTTAAAGGATACCATCTTAGTCTGAAGAAGTGTGAAGTCAGCTTTTGAGACGTTTGTCACTATACTCTTTGTATTATACTAGCACCGACACATTTGTAGACAATTTCCCAGAATCCATCAAACAAAATGGACATGCAAAATGTAACACTTCCACAAGAGGGGTAAGCATACTAGATGTGATAATCAGAAATATGTGTACTGGATGTCAAGATGAGAAGTGTATCCCTCACTGGTAAGACCAGACCATAGAGTAATCACACTGTAGTTACACATCCCGACCCCAGTCCCTGGCCAGAATACCACAGTGAAACACATGTATAAAGCATAGCTTGCACCCCTACAAACCAATGTGGAATCCATGAAAGGCCCTGTGCAAGTCCAGAATATGGGACACACCGCAGAACATGTTATACAGGCATACCGTGAACACAGCCAAGAGTGCTTGGAGTCTGCAATCACAAATAACAACAAGACACAATGCCATACACCCAGGCATCTGGCATGCTGGACTCCAGCAATTACTAAACCATTGAAGAGAATGAGGAAGCTACCACATGATAGATCAAACATAAAAAGTGAAGTAATCAGTGATCACTAGTATGGCAATAAAATGTGTCCACACATACAATCCACTAAGGCCAGGCAAAACAAGTAGAATCTGTGAATCCAGAGGCAATGTGACACCTGTCCCAAGTACACACACAACAACAACTCACCCCAATAAATACAAATATATGTGATAGACGCAACCAGGTAGCCAAACCGAGCCTGAGCACCCCCAAATCAGTACTGTCAAAACTAGTCAGGAGGACAAGGTAACCACATACACCACAAGCCCAGTCCCACATAGACCTACAACGACTGTAAACCAAACACATAAACACAAAAACATTCCCAGAGGCCCTAATTACAAACACACAACACCAACACAAGCCTCCAAAGCAGACACCCAATAAAACAACCTCCAGACATAGCACATGTAACACATAGTACACAAAGCTGGTGTGCCAAACAGTCACATGACAGAAGGAGAAACAACATGCCTGATACAGTTGTAATAGGTGACTCCATAGTGAGACATGCTGCTGTTCCAGGGATGGCTTGCACCTGTTACCCATGGGCGTCTGGATATTGCCTAAGGCTTTGCAACCTACAGAGATCCTTTTGTAGGCAAGGCCGAAAAGACTAACCCACCACCATAGAAAACAAAACTGGAAAGAAACAGAAGGGTAATGCTGATCAATGCCAGATGTGTAAACCTCAATATGCATGCTCCTGAGGCCCTCCCAGTATGGAGAACATTGATGTCTGTCCAGTGATAGAAACCTGCTGCAAGCCTCGTGACAGCACACCAGCACTACCAGGTAATACCACATATCATGTGTTATGGCCACAAAACCTGGAACAAAACATAAAAGGAGGGTGAGTATCCATATTCAGCACAGACACCTATACGTCCAGTTAACTGACAATGCTTACGTCATTGCAGTCCACCCATGTGCAACTAACCGTAGGCAAGACTGCTGTACAGTCTGTAGCATGCTACAGACCACACTCTCACACACAGGAACCCCACCCCACTGTCCTGAAGACAGTGGACAGTATGAATGTACCACCAAATACAAAACAAGGTACACACAAATTACCACATAGGTGGTAAACCATTATGTATGGAAGGAGTAATCAGGGACCTAGTGACACAAGTGGACAGTAACCTGTTATGTGACAGTCACATCGCCAATTTGGCTAGGAAGACTGCCTATATTGGACACTGTATCATGAAAGGATTCACATCTACGTCAACAAAGGTCATTGTGCCCATATACTGTTCCCTTATCAGACCATAATGTAGTATAATGCCTCATTTGGGATGTACATTACCTGGCACCTGCAGCAGTTAGAAAGACCTCAAAGGTACCTCACCAAGAGTCAGAAAGGGTCTCAAATATATGTCATATGCTGCCTGGCTGTAGACACCACAGCTGAATGCAGTTACATACTGCCTACACAGAGGCATTGTATGTCTGTTGTACAAGTCCATGTCCAACACAGAAGTAATGGACATGCTCCACCCCAGAAAACTCAAAGCCATCGGACCTGTGTGAGTCAGAGATGTCAACCTCAACACATAATCAAATAGGATGTGCTGGAGGGACAGATACCTAACCCTGAGTCTCTCCACACCCTGGAACAGAATACCACTACATGTTAGGCAGAGCCCCTCACTGACACTCTTCAACAGGAAGTTTGCAAAATGGATGGATAATTGTAGATGTACACTGGGGGTCTTTACTGTGTCATGTCCAGACAGAGGCAGAACTAAGTAAATCATAAATGGCCATAATATTCACATAGCAAGGGGTGGCAAAAGCCACACACACTGTAGCTAGGCTTACAAACGCCCTAGGGTGGATAGCCTAGTATGAACCTATGAACCTATTATGATACAAATTGTACAGGACACTAAGGATAACCCCAAGGCTGCTGCAACCGATGGTAGGAAGCGTGTTGTGAATTCCCAGATATGCTCTGGATCACACAAATATTACAAACAACATACCAAACACACACACGTATTGCCAACATACATCCTGACAGGTGCAGTGCAAACCCCCCCCCCCATAATGCAAAATATCTTTCCCAGCAGACTGCTGCCTCCCTGACATTATGTCAGCCTTACCACAGGATATGTACCCAAAGAGCAGTGTACAACAACAGTGGTCGTTCTCAAGAAAGGTGTCGCCTGAATGGATACTAAAAACAACCACCACAGAATCCTGAGAAGCTTGGTCTGCACAGCTATGGAAAGGATCAGCATGTACCGCAGACATAAAGATATTGGGGATCTATTGACACCCGACCCTACCCAGTGTGGGTTTATTAAGTGCAGACCCTGCCCCTAAACATGTGTGACTCAGTTGAAACTGTAATTGAGGTCACTGATGAGGGCAATGTGGTCCACACAGTGTAGCTGGACCTTGCAAAGCCTTCCATACAATACCATACGTGTTCAATATAGATATGCTCACCAGCTTATATATACACCCCTATGTCACTAGAGGGGTTGCAAACCAGACCAACGACAGAATTGACATGGTCAGACATGCTGCAGCCATGTCAGACTACAAACCACATATAACAGGTATCCCACAAATCTTGGTCCTGGGACCTTCCCCGTCTGGTTTATATGCCCCATAGGTACAGGTCAACATGTAAGGACTGTGCCTGAACATGTTTGCAGAGGACTACAAACCGCCCAACATAGCTGACACTCCAGCTGACACAAGCATCCCACAAAAGGGCCACATAGAAACAGACAACTGGTGCCATAGCCATGTCAGCATGTTAAATGGAGAAAACTGTATAGTCAACCTCTGTTGATATACAGTAAGTGACCACCAATTACCACATAGGTGTTAACCCATTACATACTTAACATGTAATGACAGACCTGGGTACACAAGGTGATAGATATCCTGCATTGGACAAACGTGGTTGTAGTGTTAACAGAAACAATCCATATACCAACCTAATCATGAAGGTTATGACATCTAGATAAGGGGAGGTCATTGTGGTTCTGCAGTTATCCTTCATCAGCGTTACAATTGACTACAACAGCTCCTGTGGGGTGTACCTCAGCAGACACCTCCATCAACTGTAAAGTCCACAACAGTACCTCACCAGGAGTATCAAAGAGCTTGAACAGATGTAATGTGTTGCCTGATTAAACAGAGTGCAACTCCACACACTGCCATGCTGGCCACCCAGACGCAAGCTGTGCCTGATGTAGAAAGCCATGTCCAAGCTGGAATCAATGAACATGCTGCACCTTGTACAATCTGAATGGCAGTGAGCTATGCACATGAGGGACCTGAACCCCAGCACTGACATACATAGGACAAGCTGTACTGCATTATCCATAACACAGAAGCAGGGCTGTTTCTGTTAACACTAAACTAGTATGGGAATCCAGTAATTCGGGCATTAAAAATCTACCTGACATGCTTTGGGTAGTACACATCCTATATTGCCTTTATATTGATTCCTACTATTACATGTTATATTTTTTTTAGCACTATGTTCTTGCATGAGAGTTATGGCTTAGTGGTAGGTCATACAGACTAGTGTTACCAAGGTCCTGGGTTTGAGACTTGCAGTGGGAATTTATTTTTCTTTCGAAATGAGTACAGGACCTGTCAATCAAAAGTGCCAAAGGCACTTTTAAGCACTTAAAACCAGGTCTGCGCTCGTTTGCGCGGATCACATGCATGCGCACCGGCGGTTAGCTTGTGGGTGCAGCGCGCACCTCCGCGCAAACGTTGTGCACTGGGTTAAACCTTAATTGGCTAGTAACACGCATGTTAAGCTAAGCACAGCTAGTTGCACACAGTTTGAGCCTGTTAAACCAGTGCTTAGCTACGGGCAAGCAATTTGCAGCCTTTGAAACACTACTCAGCTACGGGCACTCTGTCTCACAGCAGCATAGCTATCAGTACATTTCTAAATATTTTTATTATTGTATTACTTGAAAATATATGCTCCATTTCATTCCATTTTACAAAAGGAAATACTTTTACATTGGTACAATACTGTCAGGGGCCTTTTTAGTGCTTATTTACAAAAAAAAAAAGGTTGTTGTGTGGGCTCGAACCTTTCCTGCTCTTAAGCCGACAACTCTACCGCTATGCTATTACTTCTTGGCTTATTTTGCATATTTAGTTCTTATATCCTTTTTCACTGATTGCTAACTGCAGTTGCGCTAGTAGCACACCAGCAGACATCGCAGTAGCAAACATTTACGGGGTTTTAAAAAAAATAAAACAGTTTTTATTTTCATTTTATAACATCTGTTCACTTTTTACATTGCTGGTCTGTGGGGGCATGTGTTGTGTAGTGTGTTTATTCACATTTCCATGGCCTCTCGTGGCTGTTTACTTTCTGCCATTCTAGACTTCCGGGGGCGTGTCCGCTTGCAGGGCTTAGCCTACGGACACGCCCCCTACTGTCTTACACGGACCGTGTAAGAGTTACTGTGTGATTCAGCATGCCTCATGCACCTCATGCATATGCATGACATGCTGACATCACACCATTTAACTGCAGCCTCCGTGTAAGAGTTATAACTCTTACACGGAGGCTTCCTGAATTTGGCCCAAAGTGTTTCAGTACAGTATTACAGCCATATATATATCAAGCAGAAATTTCAAATGTGTTACCATTTGTTATGTTAAACCAGCATATCTCATTAGTATCAGAATGCTTATGTAAAAACCACCACAACTTGATAGCAATATACTGACTGTTCCCATGTATCTATAAATATTTCCAAGACATTGTTTTACCTGAATAAAGATTTAATAAAGATTTAATAAGAATAAATATTCAGTGCTAATAAATATTTTAATAATGAATAACATTGTGTAAATTTATTGTCTGCACTTCTTCTTTCAATCCCTCCCTCTTTTTCTTATTTCAGTTATGTCCTTCTTTATTTTTCTTTCTCCCCCATTTCTGTTAAGTTTTCTACAGGTCCATAATCCTTAGGAGCAGCCCAGCTGCATGTCTCTCAGGCCAGGTAATGATCATCCTCTGCCTGTCTATGGACATCTTCACAGGGTCAGGGCAGTAGCACTGGTCTTGTAGTTACCCTGGCATGTGGCAGCCTGGTAAGCTTCACTGATCATGGACTTTATGACTTAGTTGAAGACTTGGTGGAGCAGGTAGTGGAGAGACATCTTCAGCCAGTCCAGATTCTCTTCAGCAGGTTGAAGGCTTGTTGTCCCAGAAGGTGCTGACCACCGCAGCACCACAGGAACCTTTCCCCTCAACATTGGGGTTCTCCACTGCAACAACGTCAGACAGTGGAAATGTTTGAGGTCCCATAGACCAGGGGTCCTTTTTGAGCTGCCTTAAGTCTATGCCTGTGCATAGTTTTGCTCATCCTCAGTATCCAAGCAGGAAAAAAACTGTACAAAGCCTAAGGTTTTCATGTAATACTTCAGACATACTTGATAATTAAATAATTAAATAATTTGAGATCTCTTCCAGTTAGATTCTTAAAACCAGATAAAGGGGGTGGATTGGTTGTGTTTGATGATTACCAATACAAACAAAGGATGTTACATGTCCTTGATTCAACAGCCTATGAGATTTCCTCTCTCAATGAGGTTAATACATCTCAAGGGCGTATTCGGGGCTATTTTCGCGATCTTTTCTTAGCAGGTAAGATAGATTTAGACACATACAATTATATTGACATTGTATCTCCAAAATTACCTGTTATGTTTGGGTTGCCGAAAATCCATAAAGATCAAAATAACCCCCCTATGCGAGCTTTAATTGATGGTAGGTCATCCATGACCTACCCATGTTCAAAACTTATCGATAACATCTTGTCAAAATATGTTAAGAAGATCCCTACAATTTGTAAAGACTCGTGGTCTTTTTTGAATGACATCAATAGCATTAAATTTGATGCCCATTCGAATTTTTTGACAATCGATGTTATCGATTTATACACATCCATCCCTCACAATGAGGCTGTCGAGTGGATAGAACTACTCCTTAAAGAGCTGGGAGCACCCCATACTGAAATCGAGGTTGTTACTGAACTTCTGGGTATAGTTCTGTCTTGCAACTTCTTTATTTTTGATCAGCAGTTCTATTTACATAAGTGTGGGGTTGCTATGGGCTCCCCATGTGGGGCGAGCCTAGCTAATTTATTTGTAGCTTTCTGGGAAAAGCACTTTTTAATGTCTAACCAGAATTTGGTGAAAAATGTTAGATACTACACCAGATTCTTGGATGACATTTTTATTTTGTTTAATGGTGGTGAAGAAGAGGCGGGTATGTTTGTGGAATTTTTAAACACCACTACTGAATGTTTAAAGTTTACATTTAGCTTTTCCAGCCTTGAAGTTAACTATTTGGATGTTAAATTAATGAAGGATGTTAATAAAGGTGTGTATCTTTCCAGGATTTATAGAAAGCCAACTTATTGCAATTCCTTCCTGCACTACAGCAGTTTCCATCCGCCTAAACAAAAAAAGTCCATTGTTAAGGGACAGCTAGTACGTGCAGGAAGGATGTGCACTACGTTGGATGATTTTAGAAACGAATGCCAGTTTCTGAAAGAACTTTTCTTGAACCGAGGTTACCCAGTTTCATTGGTTAATGACCTTGTATTAGAGGTTGATATAAAACGATTAAAGGGCTTCTATAAACCCTTACTGGATCAGGAAAGCTCCGCTTTGTCATCTGAAATTAATGAATTTGGTTTACATGATGTAATAGGTAGCAGTCCCGAGCCAAGGAGGAATTTCTCTTTGAGTTTCATTACCCAATATACTTTAAATTCCTCTGATATTTGGGCTTCTATTATAAAGAATTGGCCTTTGGTAATTAATTCTCCCAATTTGATTGAGAAGTTAGGAATATGCCCTTATGTCATTTTCAAAAGAGGAAGCAACCTTAAGGAATTATTACAGATTAATTCTAAAATGTCTGATTTTACTAAACCTAAGGGGTGTTTCAAATGTGGCTTTTGCAATATGTGCAAGTTTATTACACCAGGTAGTTACTTTAAGATAAGGAATGTTAAGTACCCAATCCACTACAAGATTTCTTGTGATTCAAAATTGGTTGTATATCTCGCCCAGTGTAATTGCTGTCCATGTTTTTACATTGGAATGACTAGTCGCAAACTAAAAGAGAGGGTGTATCAACATATTTACGCCATAAAAAAAAACCCTTATGGAAAATGCCTTAGCCAAGCATGTAAATACCAATCCTGGCCATAATTTTAGTTTTATGGGCATTGATCAGGTAGTGCCATCAATTAGGGGAGGCCCATTTACAATTCTGCTTGAAAATTTAGAATTAGCTTGGCAGCTGAATCTGGACGCATTCAGACCACCAGGTCTGAATGAAAATTGTAATATATCCTGTATTCTAAAACTGAAGAGTTACTTGAGGTGACTGCTTGGATATTTATTTAGACCTTTTTGAGTATTTTATTTATTATTTTTTGTTTAACATTTTAGGTGCTGACTTTGTACTTATCATGATGTTTTTATTGGGCATTTTTATTTTAACATTCATGCCTATTTTCTACATTTTCTTATTCCCATATATATATTTTTTTAGTTATTAGGGTTAATTAATTGTAGAGCTCAGGAAATTGAAGTTTGTCATTTCCTGTTAGTTTTTTATAAATATGTTTGTTTGCACTGTTAACTGTTTTCCTTCTGATGAAGCTGTGACATTGGTTACGGCGAAAACGCTTTACTCTTGTAAAATAAAATATTGCGTTAAAGGAGATTTGGTTTGTGCTTCCTGCCTTCAAGCCTGCTTGCCGGTCTCAAGGTTACCTGCAGTGTTTACTTTTCTTTTGGTTTATTCGTTTTTTACTTGGTTTGTTATGTTAAACCAGCATATCTCATTAGTATCAGAATGCTTATGTAAAAACCACCACAACTTGATAGCAATATACTGACTGTTCCCATGTATCTATAAATATTTCCAAGACATTGTTTTACCTGAATAAAGATTTAATAAAGATTTAATAAGAATAAATATTCAGTGCTAATAAATATTTTAATAATGAATAACATTGTGTAAATTTATTGTCTGCACTTCTTCTTTCAATCCCTCCCTCTTTTTCTTATTTCAGTTATGTCCTTCTTTATTTTTCTTTCTCCCCCATTTCTGTTAAGTTTTCTACAGGTCCATAATCCTTAGGAGCAGCCCAGCTGCATGTCTCTCAGGCCAGGTAATGATCATCCTCTGCCTGTCTATGGATATCCTCACAGGGTCAGGGCAGTAGCACTGGTCTTGTAGTTACCCTGGCATGTGGCAGCCTGGTAAGCTTCACTGATCATGGACTTTATGACTTAGTTGAAGACTTGGTGGAGCAGGTAGTGGAGAGACATATTCAGCCAGTCCAGATTCTCTTCAGCAGGTCGAAGGCTTGTTGTCCCAGAAGGTGCTGACCACCGCAGCACCACAGGAACCTTTCCCCTCAACATCGGGGTTCTCCACTGCAACAACGTCAGACAGTGGAAATGTTTGAGGTCCCATAGACCAGGGGTCCTTTTTGAGCTGCCTTAAGTCTATGCCTGTGCATAGTTTTGCTCATCCTCAGTATCCAAGCAGGAAGAAAACTGTACAAAGCCTAAGGTTTTCATGTAATACTTCAGACATACTTGATAATTAATTTCAGTTACTTTATGTTTTTGCTGCATGTGGGCATGATTCTTAAAATACCATTGCATTTAGTGTATTTACAAATAGACATAGTGGCACTCTTTGTGTATATCCAGTACACAACTGTGAAGCTCAGGACTGTGAATATCACACTGTCTTTTTAAAACTAGCAAGTAGTACTGACCAACAAGACTGTGAATACCACCCTCAAGTTTTTAAAACTATATAAATGGTACTGATCACCAGGACTGGGAATACCTCCCTTTGTTTTTAACACTATGCAAATGGTACTGACCAATAGACTGTGAATACCACTTTCTGTTTTTAAAACTATGCAAATGGTATTGACCACCAGAGTATGTATGTGTTTTATAACAATATATGTCATTCTTTCTTGCTGTCATTCCTGTAGTCAGTAAAAACATGGTTTTAGTCTAAAGTAACTTTCAAGGTATGTTTCTTGCTTTCTTTGATTACACTGGGTCAGGTATGTGTGTAAGTGGAACAGAAGATCTTAAAGTGGAGTTTCTAAATGAGGGTACATGACAAAAAGGCAGACTGGAGCACACTGAGAAACCACTTAGCTCAAAAAATGTGTCTGCTTTCCACTTTGGATAGAATATCCTCTACTATGGGGAGCACATAATACTGAAAGTGATGCTCCAAGTGAGGCAGAGTGCGATCAGCCGAAGACAGAAGCTTGGTATTAGTTTTATCATTGATTGTGGTTAAGCAAATGGTGTGGCATTTACTTCTTGGGTAGCAAAACAAATTTCACCTTAAGATAAATCAGAAGGTAGATTTTAATTAACTTGATTTTGAATGAAATGTTGAATGGATGGGAACTCTAGAAAATCAGAAAAGAAGAAAATTAACATCAGAACAAGCCATGGTGTTTTTGATGTTTTTTTTTTTTTTTATTGGTTTTAGCTTCCCTAACGACACTTGGAAATCAAACAATGCTTGCCAATCTCTTATTTGTCTGAAAGAGAGCTAGACAGCTGACACTTACCTGGTCACTGAGATCATACATCTGTACATTAACGCAGCAGTTTTATAAGCAATGCATGAATCATTTTAAAGAAGTGATTGGCTGGGGGGGAGGGTGTCTGCCAGCATTATGCAAAGACCACCCAGTCCACCAATGGTACAGCCTTGAATAATGTAGCAGTAAGACCTGTAATCCTATGATATATTTTTTTAATAAATCAGGTTATTTTTTTTGGAGGGGTTCTGCACCAACATTTTTGAATACTGGGGAGGCACATTACACTCAGGCCCACACAAGTTATAATCTCTATGAAAGCCTGTTATTGTCTTTCAGCAAGAAAAAGAGAAGATTCAAGAGAGAACAGATTGGAATATGGCTGCCTATGAAAGTCTTGCATTGAAACCCAACAACTTTTTGATGGCTGTTTTTATTTGTATATATATTTTTTGTTTCTTACTTAGACACTTATTTAGTGTGTCAACTCCCAGTTCAAATATACAGGTAACAATGACAGTGAAACTGTGCATATACAATGCAACAAGAGAAGGTAGCATTAATAATCCCATGAGGGGACTGTGGCATGTCTTGGTACCCCCTCAGCTATGTATAGGAGAGCTTTTCCTCTGTCTGTTCTCCATCAGCTATGCCATTTAACCTCATGTTCAAGCTCTCCTAAATCAAGGGAACTAGCTTCTGATAACCCATTCTGCAGTATCTGGGCTGATATTACTTTATACAAGTTAAAAAAAAAAACTCAGGCCACCAGCAACACAAATGGACACATTCTTATTTCACAACTACTGTATAATCATTGTGACAACAAATTATCTGATATTTAAAAGACAATGTTATATACATATGCCTATGAAAGTTGCAGAATGAGTAAAATGCAAAAGAGTTATGTCCTTTATCTATAGATAAAATCTAACCTCTTGTAAAACAATATGCCAACCACACAAACATCTTGAATTTTCTAGTCATCAGAAAAATATACACACTGTTTAGATATGCCCTTCCTAAATACAGCATGATATTACTAATGCTCTTTGATTTTTGTGATTTCACCAAATGATGGACTTTCTTATTAGTGACCATAGTAAAGCTGCACTTCATATTTGTTGCTGTAGCAGGCATAACTAGTTCTGCAGCACCTCTCTCTTTTAGTTGAAATAATGAAGTCAATTTCATATGAAATCACCGTAGCAAAGTGGCTTAATTGGCTGCTTACTTCCCATAATTTGAGTTTAGTTGTCAGTAGATCTGTTTCCCACTACCAGCAGAGGTCATCTACTGATGCTGCATCATCAATCACAGAAAATATGTAACACCAACAATTACATATTTACAGAACAGGGGCCACACTGCTGCAATTTAAACTGGGCCAGTATAGGTAATCTGTTACAGATGCTACTCCCGGACTCCCCCATTAGTCAAACTCAACCCCTACCTTGTCTGCAGGTAATTAAGTAACATGGGAAAGAAGAGTCTGAAGTAATTATACCACCAATTTAACATACAGCTTTTAGCTTCAGCTAAATCACATGGATAGTTACTGCTGAGTATTTTTAAAGAAGCTGTAGGCCCAGAATGTGTACGGGCAGAGAAATATGCTTTGGAGTGTACATGCATGTTTTTTCTATCAATGATATTGCATTCGGAGTTTATTCTAGCTGGCTGTTTCAGCCTACTACATCTCTCACGTACTTGCTTCTCAGTCTGTTTGCTTTCTCTTCATACAGCCTCATGCTTTGGATGTCTTAAACAAATTTATAAGTGAAAATGTAGCACATTTACAGGAGTTAAATATAGTCCTAACTTCTTAAATTATGGGGCAATCTAATACTATTCAGAAGTGAGAAAAGTCAGATGAGATTTGATTTGCACCTATAAAGTTCCTACCCAGTTTAACTACTTGTTCCCCTTCTCAAAGTGATAAGAATATACCCAGTAACTCTGGATTTAACATTCCTGTAGAAATAGAACCCGTCTGTAAGGACATAAGTTCATTATCCATCAAGTACTACTCTTTTACATATAAAGATATCTGAGGTTAACCTAACTAAGTTTTGTGAAAAAAAAGATCAGCCATTAGTAGAATGTAATAGTTAAATGTAAAAGGTCTGAGTTTAAGATTTAATAAGCAGGAAAAGTACTGGTTATAGAAATATTATTAAACCACATATTTACAAGAATCAAACTGCTCTGCAATTCACTACTGTAATTAATACTCTAGTAGTTTTCTTACCAGAAATGATACTATTTTGAATTATAATCCTTTACTTGTTTACTGGACTGTAAAGATTCTGAGTAGCATACAGAAATGTGTCCTGAGTTTGTAGTTTTACTTACATTATTACTGAATTAGACAATGCGTTAAAAGGACAACAGAAGAGGCAGGTTATGTTTCTATGACCTTAAGGTGTACACTGTGTGATGCAGAAGTAATAACTAGCTGCTTAATGACCTAATGTCCGGGTGGGTGACTCTAAAAGAATACATGTGTTACATATGTTTTTTTTTATTTGTTAACCTGATACTATTAGAGCACTGTCTGGTTAAGTGACTTGGTTACAGTCACACACAGGGATGTAGGGGTCTACCTCTTTATATAACTAAATGTCTTTTTTAAGATGCTTTTACCTGTTCTCAGTTTTACTCTTTGAATTGAAGTTTTTATTACAGCTATTTGTCCCCATTTACTGCACTGCATTGCATGCTCTCTTGTGATGTTCTATAGATTCTCTATATGAGTTACAATTCTCAAAATAAGTGACTCACACTTGATTTTTTACTTATTCTGTTTTATATATCTATCTATCTATATATATATATATATATATATATATATATATATATATATATATATATATATATATATCACTGCATTTCATTTTCTATATTTCACACCAAACGTATTGTTAAATCTGTTTACATCTTACTGTATTTTGTTTGCATTTGCAAATGTATTGTCATTGCTATCTTGGCCTGGGTCATGGCTGAAAAGGGTTCCACTTATCAAACATCAAATAAATAAATACTTAAATAAATTCACTAGGCAAATGGAAGCTGAAGGACTGAAGTCCTAGACTATTATATGTAACTTTCTAACAGCACATTGCCTTAATCGTATGTGTTATCTGACAACAGTAAAATAAATTAAAAGAATAGCACCGGCTTTATTTAGTTTTTTAAACACCTTAGGTTAAGAAAAAAAATGCTTTGCAAAAAAGGGTTTTATTTCTGTGAAATCAAACAGCCGCACCCATCTTATGTATCATGACTGCATCAGTTTTAAATGGTTGCTGTGTAAATGGAATAGCTATTAATCAGCAACAATCAATATGAATTGATAAAAAATGCATGTTGAATTTACAGTTTTACCAGGATAGGAGTGTCATTGCAAAAGCATATATTTCACAGCCAGAGGGGTCAGTATTCCCTCTACCACAAAACACATATAATAAATTGCTACCTAGAAGTACTGCCTATCCATGACAGATATGCATCTGTTGATAACTGCACCTAAATATCCTTTCCCTGATATACCATGAGTTGTGCAGTCTGCTCAGCTGCTTCATGCAACTACCCTCATCTAGTCAGTGATCACATTTATCAGTACAGCTGGGTAGACAGGCCTATGTCATAAAGGGAGAATGCCAGTGTACACCATACCTGTGTCGTGTCATACATGTGGGTCTATGAAAAACAGTGCCTGCAAATGCAGTGTCTGTATTACTGTTTTAACAGATGTTATTTTTTTATGTTGTATACCTCTGCAATTGATATGACAACTGTCACTGCACAGTTCTATTCAGATTTCTTTTAAATGCTTATTGCAATACCATATGGACAACCAATTCCACTTGCAATATGTAACAGTTAATAATTTAAGCAACAGCATATCTAGAGATATGTACTGTAAGAGTGTAGACACATAACTGGCAGATATATAATGAATAGTAGCAAAATATGTAAATAAACATCCATACACTACTTTTTACTAGAAGATCCTCTCCATTCTTGTCTGGTAAAACAGGATGCTGTGCAATATAGCCTTCTAAGCCACAAGCAAATGAAAAAAAATAAATAAAGAAAGAAATTACACATCCAATAATTGCATTAATAGATTGCAAGACAATTTAAACGATGATCAGTTATTAGAGGTCCTTTGGATGTATCTTGGGTCCTTTGCTTTGGTCTTTTCTTCCTTACCAACTAAGCAGGTCAGGATAGTGCCTTATCAGGTCACTCTAGAGGTGCCTACACTGCTCACCAGTTCTTGGAATATCAGTGACATTTTTTTATTTATTTCATGTTTTTTTACCTGGGTAGGGAGACTGGTCCAGAGAACCTTTTCAGCTGTGATCATGACTCAGATGTAATAAAGACTGCAAATAAACTTAAGTTATATACTTCAAATATGATAAAGTGTTACGTTTGCATAGTTGCAAAACTTTAGAAACTTATTATCATTTTTTTTGTAATGTAGAGTGTTATACAGTTTTCATACATTTATAATAAAGTAACAGGTTTCATCATTTTTTATCAGTTTGCATAGGTTGAAATACAATTTGGCTACAAGAAAAATTTCTTAAAGGTTCAAAACTGAATTTCATTAAAAAAATAAAATGGAAGTGAGTAAAAAATATAGAGGTTTAGAGATAGAGGCCTAGAGACTAATAAGTGGACACAGGATTAAGAAAAGTTAAATAGCAAAGGGAACAGTTGAGAGATTGTAAGCATTTTTAGAATTTTAAGTCTTTTATATTTTAACCATTGTCCCTAAAGTATTTACAAGCAGTTTCCTTGAAGAAATGCTCAGAAAGGTTTTTAACTTGGTCAGAGTATCTTGATGCCTAGTTTCAGCTGATAATTTGTTCCAGAGGGCTGGACCTGTTCATGAGAAAGCTCTTTCCCCAGTGATAGATTTAAATGGGGAGATGGGTGAGTGATATTAAGTTCCTTGGGAATTCCTTAGGGAGTAGGAATTCTCCCTGACTGGGAGTTTTCTTTTCAGACGGGGACAGTAGCTTTATTTTAGAAGTGTATGTAGTAAGTTGCATATAACAGAAGAGGGATTTTCAGTAATGGGTAGCCAATTCAGGTTATTTAAAGATTGCAGTGGTGCACCCACACATCAGCAAGTAAGGAAAAATTGTTAGTTTTATTCTTAGTGACTTGTAGCCTTTGAGTTTTATAAACAGAGTCTAAAGAGAATACATGAAAACATTACTCTAGTTTATGGAGAAGGACATTGTTGTCCATTGATTTATGGGTTGTTGTTGTTTGTCTTTCGGCTTTTCCCGGTTAGGGGTCGCCACAGAGGAATTCTGGTCCACTAATGATTGGCAGTAGACTTTCACAAACACCGAGGTGCCAGCTCGACGTTCAACCTTCAACTAAGGCACACCCATTTACGCATGTCTTTCGAATGCCCACCCAACCGTGGGGAGGACATGCAGAATTCACACAGAAGTAACTCCCCGCACTCCAGCCGAGAATCGAACGGGAGAACCTCTTGCTGTGAGGCAACAATGCTACCACTTTACCACCATGGATTGGCCATTGAATTATGGGCAGTAGGAGATAATAGATGTGATATCATATAGAAGAGTTTCAGATGTGAGAGGAGTGTATTAATAATATTATCAGTGTGGGTTGTAAAGCTTAACAATGACTAAAGGATTAAGCCTAAGTAACTGTACTCAGTTACAAAGAAAAAAACAATAATAATGTTGTTATATTCTAAGATAGCAAGGATCCATGCAACATCCAGAGCTGCCATGGCAAGACTATAACAGGTATCCTTTTTATATTTGGAACCCTCATAAGAGTCCCAGTTTGAAGCTCCCAGTGGTCTTTATGCAGCAGGAATAGAAAGATTTCACTTTCTAGGCCTCGCTGCCATGGACATTCACAAGGCTGCATTCCATTTAACTATGGTAACCTTTTAGTGATCATATACATTGTTTCCTGGCAGCCACGAAGAATTAAACTGTTCAATGCTACACGGTAGTTAGTGTGACCATTCATGGTGACAACAATTGTTTGTACATAAAAGGACAGTATGGCATCATGGTGATAGGTTGGGGACACTGACATGGAAAGGGTGTATCAGTTACACATTGTGTTAACTGGTTTTGCTCATCTGCTGTTTAACTCCTCTGTAGAATAAAAAAGTAAAATATGTCTAACCACTTCAATGCAGAAGTCATTGATCTGCCTACACATGCTCAGAGCACATTGTAGGGGATCATGTAAGTACATATAAGTGAGCAAGCCTCTTAGCATGGCACTGGAATTTGCCACAATGAGAAAAATATGTGATTCAGGCAAATTCATTAACGGATGCTTCATTAGCATCAGTGCCATGCTAGAAGCTAGAAGCTTCAAAGTTTCAGAATATAAACTCCCAAATTAGCAAGGGAATGATCATTTTATGGAAGATTGCTTTAGGAGTGGCAATCCATACTTGTCAAAAGTTGGAAAAGCAGGACTTTTAAGTGCAGCCTGTTGTTGGAAAGATACCTGTATTTGCAAATATTGCATACTACTATGCCCGTATTTCTGCCTGAGGATTTGTATTAAAGTATGCAATTGTACAGATTGTTTATACTACAGTTTAAAGCTACATCCATGTTAGCAGCTTGATAGAGGTGTATTACACTGACTGCCTGTGAACTTTGCCATGGCAGGGTAAATAGGATATTTCTCTAGGGTAGCACACTGACCTGCAATGCATTTCTGGTTATGTGCGTAAATACAATCTATGTATCTCTGTAGACGAAAGTCAGTGATGTTCAGTGTTTACTGATATGCCAGATGTCTGAGGGTATGTACAGTCTTCAAACTCCTATAGTGCTTGCTTATACTATGTATTTGCTAGTATATGTGGTTGTGGGAAGTGGCTTATGCAGATGTTAGTAGTTAGCACACCTTATGTATGGTACCCAAGAGTAAGACAAAATTCTCTTGTAAGTGGATGTGACTGGTTAATAATGTCCTGTGTCTGCTTTCTGCTAGAGGAAAGATAGTAGAAAAGGTAGGACAGTATAAGGAACTGGAAACATTGTGTAAGCTTAAACGGCACACATGTAGACTCCAAATACTAATGTTAATGTATCTTTACAACACACTTTTTACATCAGAAACCAACATGCTCCTGGTAATTAGCTAATCATCACTGGTATTACTGATATATTTCTGGCCTTCATCGGGTATGTATAATTATGTGTTTAATGTGTATCTTACTATATGTATTAAAAGAATATATGTCCATATTTATACTTGTTTGCTGTGACACACATGACTTTAGAGTTTGTTCTTCCAGTGGCATGTGTAACATTTATGATACTCGGCGGTGGAATAATGTAAGAGGCCAGGACATGTTATTGCCATGTGCATTCCACTTTTTTTGGAGGCTGGGTCTGGTATGACCTAAGAAATAAACCTGCCTCTGGAAACTCCATTTCACTATGAGTTTCCCTGGGTCTATGGTTAATCATTGAAAGAAGTACATGTTGAACAGCTATTGATTGAATGGTAATCATTGAACGTGCAGTTGTGAGATGGGGAAAGTAACTACTTGGCAAACACTTCCCCATCTCATGCACAGCAGTATTACAAACCCCTCTTCCCCACTATAGTGAGGTCTCAGAGTTGGTATATATAGTTAGGGTTGGTGTGCTGGGGTATAGCCCCCATGGTGGGGAGTATGAGGGGTGAAGCTCCCCCATCTGGGTGGGTTTGAAATCCTGCCATGCGTGAGACAGGGACGTGTTGACCAAGTAGTTACTTTCCCCATCTCACAACTGCATGTTGTATGATTTCTGTTCAGTGAATAGCTGATCTGCATTTATTTCTTTTGATGATTAACCATAGACCCAGTTTCCCCATGTGCAGATATCAAGACCATATATGCCTTGCCACACTGGCACACTACACTTTAAATTGGTGTAGGCATATGGCAGAAAGAGATCTAAACATCTCACATCTGTTTTTTGACCCCATTTTAGGCTATTATGTCACTATGTGGACCAGCTGAAGAAAAAGTTCTACCAGGAAAAGAATCAAATCATTCTGAAGTCCCACTGTCTGTGTGATCAGTCGATAATCAGCCATAACACTCTGACCATCCATTTATTCACCTGTATCTGCTGAGACATCATTGATGACATCAGTGCTATCAATGACCAGAACAGAGTTTATGATCAAGTGAGTCAAGTTAATGATCAAGTGAGACATTGTGTCACCAGAAAAAATGCAAAGCATTGGGCTACCTACCTAACACAGGAACAGAGGGCAACAAGAGGTGGCCCATTGATCAAACCACTATTACTGGAGATGGAGGAGTTCTTGGCATCTCTGTGTGAAGTAAAGCCCTAAATATTGGTGCAGAGCTCAGATGACCACTCAGAATATGTGCTGATAATGCCCTGAATGGGTGTGTCATAACATGGATAAATGTCTGCCATAGTAGTAAGTGTGTGGTGTAGTTCAGCTTACAGCCACAACAATATCTTCTTGCAAGAACATTAGAGCTCCATTTGCAGAAGCTACTGACACAAGGTATGTTAACTATTAATTCACCATGACTGGATTAGGTAGTATTGTTTCATTCACTGGGCATTAGGTATTGGTGAAGGGTCATAGTTTGGGTGATTTGTTTTGGCATTTTCACAGGTGTGGTGTTATAAAATCCTGCACCTTGGATATACAGCTGCCTGATTTGTGGGAACTGCCTGGCTCTGATGAAGATGATGGCAATGATGATTATGGTGGTAGCAGTAATATCCCTATCATGGTTAGGGAGCATGGTGTCCGTGCTGGAAAATGTGATGACCATGCCCCGTACTATTTCATGTGCATAGGTTATATGCCTATGCAACCTACACTACAAACTCAGGATGTCAAGCAAGGATATGAAGACACATACAGATCTGCATTTGAAAGAATAGCTTCACCTGTGGCACACTCTCCATTGGTTACTGCATGCTCCACTGAGCAAGAGGAACACATAGGTGGATGCCATGCTGGTTCCCAAGCATGTCATGGGTACCATCCACCACCTAAGTTAGGTGTGTCAGTGTGTGAAAGAATGTAATGTAGGAACACGTTCACACCAACACAAGTCTTGCTGGACTGGTAGGGGTAGTCTGTGGTCTGTGTGATGACCTCTAGGATTCTATGGGCTGTATGTGTGTTACCAGTAGTGTCGGGTTTTTACATGGTGCAGGTGTCCCTGTGCAGACAGATAGACATCATGGCCAACACTTTTCCTATGGCTGTTTCATGTCTGACTCTGGTATGCAGCTCCACAGTAAAAGGAGGAGGCCACATTTTGAAACATATAGTTGCACCACTTGTATCCCTCCATCCACAATTGAGGGAAGTATACTGGGAGATGGACATGTACTTGAGCAGGGTTTTCATGCTAAGTCTATCCGTGGCATGAGCCACCATGTACAGGTCATAGAACACACACTGTCCTCTCACCATGATGTAGATTTTGGCTGTGACCCCTCCAGAAGAGGGCCTCACATGGATGGGGACATGCACAGATTTTGCATAAATTTCCTGAGAAAGGCTTGGACCTGTTCACTAGATCCCAGCACAGTCCTGCAACATCTGTTGAGGCTGTTTCCCTAGCAAACACTCAGTAAGCCCACCTTCACACACTCACACAGGAATGGAGACAGCACCTACTCCCTGGTCAGTCTATACCAGTCTCCCAATAGAGCAACAAGTCTGACACATCTACATCATAAAGTATTATTCAAACAGATCACTACTCAAACAATTACCTGTTGATGACGTTTGACACTGTGTCCCTCTCCATCTGTACATGTGATAATAAATGTGTCCTGCCCTCTCTCTTTTTGTTATTTGGATAGATTATATCTGATGCAGAGTGTGGCTAGTCTATGCACAACATAGCACAGCCTCGGTGTAGGTTTGTATGTATAATTTTTATTGTTATGTATACTGCTTTAATACTGCCTATAGTTATGAACCAGATATTACGTCTTAGCTAGTGCCACAGCATACTGCACCCACCTCCATTTGGCATCTCCTCCAATTCTGAGTCATTCTGGATGT
Organism: Protopterus annectens; assembly: GCF_019279795.1. Taxonomy (NCBI): domain Eukaryota; kingdom Metazoa; phylum Chordata; order Ceratodontiformes; family Protopteridae; genus Protopterus; species Protopterus annectens. Next base: position 1,848,719,650 of record NC_056739.1, on the reverse strand, counting down.
GTCAGCCCTGCTTTAACTGCTTGAGTATAATGATGTTGTGTAACATTGTACAGAATTATAATACCTTACTGCTCATGGCAGGGTCAAATTGCAGGGCACCCCAGATACAGCCAGACAGTGGAAGTAAGCCTTCAGCAGGCCAAACACACATTTGACAATGACATGTGTCTGTGACAGGGCATAGTTGTAGCCATTCTCTGCCATGGTATGGAGATTTGTGATTTGTCATTAACTATGGCTGTAAGTCATATTCACATCACCAGTAAGAAGTCTTTGTATTGCATCACCCTGCACAAACAAATGAAAAAAAAAATCCACATGTGTGACATATGTGGGACTCATGGATACTGCCTGGGTGGATTGCAGACATTTTCTTTATTATATTCTACATATTATAGAACACTTGTCAGTTGAAAAAATGGAACCCTTAGTTGCTATATTATCTTTCCTGCTCCCCATTTGGAGGTCTTTATTTTAAAGTAGATGAAGCCTATGGCTCCCTGTACCTTAGGGAAACAAGCTATATCATAAAAATCCCACATTGTGTTGTGTCTTTTCTCTGCAGTATGTAGAAACCACATATACTCCCCCTACATGTTGTAGCATGTTATCAAGGAACTGGTGCAGTACCCTTAAGGTGGGTGGCTGGGATACACCCATTATGTCTCCCTATGGTCACTGAAATATCCCTGTAGCTAATATTCTCAAAGCCCCACATATCTTGCCCTCATACTCCACCCATTCTACAGGTCTGCATATGAGGGTGACAGGGTGACATGTACCAATAATCTCACTGTAGAGGTCTACAGCTTCATTGTCATGCAGGGTGTAATATGCTAAGTGCTGATGGTTGACATGGCACCACAGAAGGTGACAACATGCAACACTTGACTTCTGGCAGTGAGTATAGCTAGCTTGCTGCATATATAGACTTATTAATGCTTCAGCTATCCTGTACATGTTTTCATGGTCTGCTTCTGTAGCACCATGTTTTAGCTGTGGTCACGTCATCAGTTCTAGAATTAGTTTTTCCTGGGTGGGATATATATATATATATATATATATATATATATATATATATATATATATATATATATATGGGCCTATGGGCTAGGCTTTTAAAGGCCCCAGGGCCATTAGCTTAGTACACACATATATATAATATAGAACTTATAATGTATAATATATAATGTATCTGAATCACTGTGCCACATGGTCTACCCTCATTGGCATCTGAGAGTACCCTTATTTTAATACTGTTGTTTAGAACCATGTCATTATGCTGCCATGTCTGACCCAGCTCTGTTAGAAATGCTACATCCAAAGAATTCCCAATCCCTCTGCACCACAAGCTCCAGAGACCTCTGCCTCATTACCACAATCAACAGAACATGTTGGAGGAACAGTTTCATAACCCAGAGACTGCCCGTGCTATGGAATAGACTTCCCATACATGTCAAGCAGAGCATCTCACTGGCCCTCATCAAGAGAAATCTTGTTGAGTGAATGGAAAATAGAAAATTCACCCCAGGGATCACTCCAGTGGCTTTACTCGACAGAGGCACTCAGAACTAAGGCCAGGTGGCACAATGCCAGAGTAATCCTATGGGCTAGGCTTTTAAAGGCCCCAGGGCCATTAGCTTAGTACACACATATGAACCTATTTCATATTATGCAGTCTGTGGAATTTCTCAGGTTTTCACACTTGCATTTAGTATGTCTATAAATGGTTCCCATCCTGTGTGAGGCTGCTCTGAGCAAAATCATTTACTGCACCTAGAAGAATGGCTCAATATCCGAAGGGATGCATTTTCATATTTTTGCTCATGATTAGTTTTATTAAGCGCAATTTCTTTTGATGACTAGGGATAACTTGATGATTTAATGAATCCATATCCAAAAACAGAACCTAACAAGGCCATTCAAGAGATTGCTTAATCACAGTACCCATTGAATATTTTAAGTTCACAAACCAGAGATCCAACTTTGACTTAAAGATTTTTAACTTATCAGGTAATGAATTCCACAACTTACCAACACTAGCTTGAAGAAAAAGAACTTTAATTTGCTTTAACAGAAGCAAGTTTAACCAAAAAATATTATTTCTTGTACAAACTCCATAATTAACAAATTCAATACCCAGCATAGCTGCCTAGAAATCATCCTGTAAACATTTGTAACCCCCTCGTAAAGCTGTATGCTATAGAATAAAGAGACAAATTCTCAAGTCTGCATGAGTAAGTCATTAATTCATAACCACTGAACTGTCTAGTCAGTATGTTCTGTATGCACTCTAGTTTCTTCTGTTGTTGAACATTATTAAGAACAAAACGATCCACCATATTCAAATATTGGATGGGTGAAATACATATCTGTAACAAAACACTTTTTCTCCCCAGTAGAAAATGATGTTGTATATTTTTGATAAGACCATAGCACTTCCTGATTACTTATTTAATATTGGCATTATAATTTAACTAAGAATTAATCAAAGTGCTTAAATCCCTAACCATTTCTGATGTTTTGCATATTTGATTAACCAAGGCATAATGGTATAATGGGTTCCTTTTTCCAAAGTGGACAACCATGCATCTGTTGTAATTATAATTCAAACCTTTGAAGAACACCCAGCTTGTCAAGGAGTCTAAACATTTTCACATAAAGCAATGGTCTGTAATGTTAATGACCTCCCAACCAGTTTTCACATTGTTAGCAAACTTACAGAACCATACTCTGTTTGAAACAGACAATTTTTCATCAATAATCCAAAGAGCAGTGGTACCAAAATTGATACTGTGGAATACCCTTGACTAGGACTCTAAATTCAGAGTATGCATGTCTAATCCATACTCTGCTTTTCCTACTAGTTAACCAATTCATTACCCATCGAGAATCATACATATTTATATCTACCCTTTTCAGAATATCTAAAAATGCTTTGTATTCATATAACTTAAATGACATGAACCCATGCACAATCATGCATTCAGAGTTGCAAGGTATTGCATTCACTTCTGTGGGTTACATAACATTATAGAAGTCATTCCTCCCATGAAGGAGATGTCACTATCATGTCTCCATTTACAAACTGGGATCAGTGATGTCACATCCCCCAAAATACAAATATTTCCAATTCTTTATTTTATTTATCATTTGTTAACTGGGAAAGTCTGACTTGGAACAAAGCCAATTTTCAGTGGAGGCCTGGGGAGAAAGGCTCCAGATGCATGTCTTTGTAAGGTGGAAGGAAACCAGAGCACACAGAGGAAACCCACACAAAAGCAGGGAGGACATACAGACTCCACACAGAAGGCACCCCAGCCAAGAATCGAACCGGAGAGCCTCTTGCTGTGAAGCAACAATGCTACCGCTGCACCACTGCGCCGTCAAAGATAAGTACCTGGAGATAATCAAGCAGACAATTTCTCACCATTCTTCTCCTTTCCTAGATAGCTCCTTTAGTGTTCAGGCTTTTAGATGAACCTAAAACATCTGTGATATAGTCAAGGCTTCATTCCATGATGACAACTATTATTCATATCTTCTTAAGTTATCATTAGGCTATCTGCCCCTGTGGGCCATTTTAAGCCTAGCCAAACTTCCCATCCCAAAGGTAAAAATCAAACTCTGCACCTTGTGTCTATGAGGAAAGCACATTAACCATTATGCCAACCCCCAACCCCTGAATGACTGACTCAGTGTCACACATGTGGTAAATTAAAGTGGACAGATTTAAACCCTGCACCCTTGCCATAGGAAACAGCTCATTAACATTACTTGACGTTTCAACAAGATCTTCATTTAGGACCATTTGCAAATACTTCAACAGAGTAGCATCTTATTTTTGTGACTCAGCTGTAAGTATTCCTTGGCAATCAGCTTAATTTTGTCTCAAAATCTGCCTTACAACTGTCACTTCAATGTGATTCTCTCCACTTCATAATCCAAGATAATCCCTGCATTGTTTTGCAGACACATTTTGAAACATTTCAACAGAGACAAAGCCTTATCAAGCCATTTAATTACATATCTTGACAGAATCTCACCTTAGACTTTAATATTTCTGCCCAGTTCATTTTTGCCCCACTTCACTTCTCCAACTATCTCCATAGGGCATCATCTAATACCCTGCAACTGTATTGCCACTTATCACTTTGCCTCTGTCTCTCATCATTTTGTATCAATTATATCTCACCTTTTTTGCTTGTCTGCTTTCAAGATTAAACAATGCTTCATATTCTTCCTTCACCCTGCAATGCTGTAGTCCATAGCACCTTTCTCACTCTTTTTGTCTATCACTGTTGATCTCTTGCCCTTTCAGAATCCCTGCAAGCATCTTCCAAGCATCTTTCCACTGTTCATCTAGCAAACCTTTCAAACTCACATTTTTATTGGTTTATTAACACATTCCCCCTGTAGAAGTTAAAATCCGCTCACAGCAAGCTGCCCCTTTCATACACTACTGCTTTACAGTTTCATTGTTTATTTATTCCTATACCTCCATTCACTAAGATGTCCAAGGTCCTTATCGACATCAATTCCAGCCAAAAATTCCCTACTTCTGCATCTGTCAGACTATGTCTTCTCTGTGTGTGTCTGACCTTTCTATCATTCAGACAACAGAAGAGAAGTACAGCAGAGAGTAAAGCCATGGACTAGACTTTACTTACCTTATGCCTCCCATATTTTCCTCTGTGACTGAACTTTTGCTGCTGATAGTTGCTTCTACCTACAAAAAACACCAAAGATCACTTGAAGAAAGTAACAGCATGAATAATCAGAAACAAGAGCCAGAACTAATTTCTCCAAAATGGTAAAAGCAGTGTCTGGAAGTTCAAGATTTTTTCATATATGAGATTATATCTGGACTGTGTCTCTGGTCTTTCTTCCATTTGGTGATGACCAGTGAAACAGAGCTTCACTGTATAAACATGTAATAATATGTATAATAATATGTATAAATAGTGGAGATTCAGACTTTTTGGAAAGTAAAAGGGTAAATGGTGGGGGGACATGGTCCCTTAATTAGTCTTTCCAATTTGTTAGACTGTCCTTTCTTTTGGTGGGGGGTTCTGCCTTTTTTTCTTGAACCCTCCCAATATTGTTTCTTAAACATCTGTTTTCCAGTATTTTGCTGAGACAGATTATTTTGTTTCTTGCTAAAATTGGATGAGGTGCCAGAGAATCCCTTAGAAAATTTGCAAAAGGGGGGCTGAAATCTCTGAGAGATTCCCTGAATCAGCTTACCTCTCTCATTATACTTTTTGGTAACCTCTGCTGCAATAGTACCAAAAACTAAATCTCAAGCCAAAGGAGAATTCAAAATCTCATTTTTCACATCTTCTGAGAGGTTCTGAGAATGCAGCCAGGCCTCCTCAAGCAGGGAGATAGCCCTATAAGAAGTGTCAATGGAGTCATATTCTGCTCTGATGGGATGTAGAATGTCTGTAGAGTGATATTGCGCTATTTGAATTTCCCTGGAAAGTGACACCATTTTCAACTTGATCATAGAACAATCTACTGGTATCATGGTCAGTCCTTCTTCCATCCACAAAAAGAAAAAGTTAAGCCTTTGTCCCCACAGCAGGCTAGCAATTTGCCTCAACCACAGGTGTGGGACTTTGCTATGGCCAATGCTGGTTCCTCAGATAACTCAATGTTTCCTTGCATTCCTCTGATGTAGCACCTACAGCCGCTATGGACTGGAGTTAACCACTTCCTCTGTGGCTGTTGGGGCCCCTCATTGGGCAAAGGATAATGCCAGTATCTACTGGGCTTATAATGGTTTGAATATCATTTTATGTATACCATCAAAGACTTACATTGAACACTGGAATGTGACATGGATGTGGAAGTGAATTCAGAGACCAGAGTTTGTGTGTAATCAATGAACTTGGACATAGACGTGCTAGGTTATGGAATATATAAGATGGTCAAATCTATGAAAAAGGAAGAAAGATGAAAAACTGGCAGCTAATTCACTGAAAGAAATCAGATAGAAAGTAGTCAGAGTAGCATGGTATGGACAAAACCCAAACTGGACAGACATACTAGGATCTCAACTTATTGCGAAAGTTGTTGGTAGACAGTTGTGAGTAGGGGATGTATGCAGGACACAAGGTTCAGTGGAATCTGTTTGAAAAGAAAAATAGTCCAAATATAAATTTCATGAGATAGAAAGATTATAATTAGTATGTCAGTTGTTGACTGGACATAAGCAGGAACAAAGAATTTCTGTAGTCATCGTAGAACAATATTTTAAATAATCAATAAGGAAAGGTTTTTAAAAATGTCAGTATGAGTTGTATTTTGCTAGATGTGAAAAACTGTGTGCAGGAATTCCATCAGAGATTGGCCATGCAGGTGTGGGACATTTGGAGTGCTGGCTATGGCCATATAGTGTCACTGCTAAAATGTTGGTAGACTAGTGGGTGAAGGAAATCCCAGCAGTGCCTGTCTGCATAGTAGGGAAGTGCTTCAGGAGCTAATCGTATGTATGCAAGGAAGTTAAGGAAATAAGGAAAGAAGTGACCATGCCACTAATTTAATGAAGCAAGAGAGGCAGTATGGCCTTCAAAAAAGTTTTACATGAAGATTAATGGGCATACGGTGTAGGAAAATTATCACAAGGTCAGAAGGAATAGATGCTTGGATGATGAGAGACTGGAAGACAGCAATGGGAAATCATGCAGTGGAAGGGATAAAATAAAATAAAATAAGAGAACCATGACTTTATCAGTTATATAGGCAAACTGAGAAGATATTCATAGGAACCAAGATGTCTCTTAAGTATCAAGATTATGTCTGATTATAGCTATGGAAGATGTGCTAAATTAATGTTCTCATTTATAATAAAGGAAGAATAAAGAAATCTTGCTTATAAAAGATCTCTGGTTCTAGTAGCTCTTGAATTAATTGAGAACTGATACTTACATAGTATCAGTAGCTGATGATTCACTGAAATTAATTACTTTTGGTAGATAACAAAGACCATGCATTGAAATCTACATGCTATGGTTCATTACAGTTTTGCTAACTCTGTCATAAAGGGTTCAGTCAGCTGCTTGGAAACAGGAATTCATATTTGTATATTGATCTGATGCCATACTGGGAGAGGAGTGTTTAGATCTGCTCTTTGAATACCTTCTCAAATAGTCCATGGAGTATAAACAACCAGGGCATAGGTTCATGTTTAATCATAGAGGTACATTTTCCTCTTTTGGAAATGAGGGACATTAACTAATTTTTCAAAATTACCATGCCGGTCTCTAAGATATGAAATGCATTAAGAAACATATTTGTTAGAGCCCAACATGAATGGAAAAAATCTAGGGTGAATGGTATCTGTCAGGGACTTCCAAAGTCTATGCAGGAAACAAAAGTGTCATAAGCTGAGATATATAATTTCTGTTTAGCTGCAGAATCAGATTAATGTGCTATCTGACTGAACTGAATGAGATGACACAGTGAATATGGAAGGCTGTTGATACATTTCTTACCCCAGAATTTAATAGCCTCAGCAGAAGAGAATGTGATGGTCATGGTTATGATGCTGGCTATGATTTTTTCAGTTCTTCCGGGTAAAAAATGGATTATTTATTTTGAGTAATTGTTAAGGTGAATGTGCAGTACTTGTTTAAATCAATTGAAGCTTGGCAGTACTGCAGTATGTTTCCTTATTGTATATAATTTTTAATATTAATATACTGCATGGACAACAGGGGAGCTCAAGTCTTTTGCCATTAGTCTTATTTTAGATTTCATAGCAGAACTTAGATGCATGCAACAACCCCACAAACCTATCTTAATCTGAGAAGGAAGCAATACAGTAGGACAGAATGAAGGCATACATCTGTGCTGTGTCAAAAACATAGGCATAGCTAAGTGTTCTGGAATACTTGGCAGTCTCCAGACTTATGCCTCTTCAAGCAACCAAACAAAGATCTTTCAAAGATGGAAATAAACATTCTTCTAAAGATGAAAAAGGTATCTGAAGCTCTCTTTGGAGCTCTGTCATAACAGACTGGTAGTTGCTGATGGATTTAAGTGTAGTATGGTAAACTCTCAGTTAACTGGAACTCAAGCAACCAGAAAAAAAGAATTGAAGAAATACAGTACAATTTTCATGTGTTGCACTTTCTGTCCTCACACACCCACACACACACACACACACACACACACACACACACACACACACACACACACTCACACACACACACATAAATATACCTTACGTATTTAGAGTTTTAGAGTTTTAAAAAGGAAGACAGGAATACATTCCCCTCTGTCTCCCAACTTAAGAACAAGTCAAACCAAACAAATAGTGTAGGGTACAGTATGTCAGGCCTGTTTTTAATAGTAACACTCAAGCAACCAGATATTACAGTTATCTGGTACCTACCAATCCCCATGGGTGCTGGTTAACTGAGCGGTACTGTACTTCCAGCATTTGTTTAAAGAAGAATGGCAATATTGCAGCTTATTAAATTAATGTATTTGGTACCTTTTTATGCTGGTAACTGTAGCAGCACAATCTCCTTACCACAGTCATTAACGGTCTAAACTATTAACTGCTATCGTTTAAGAAGATTTAATAATGCACATAGCTTCTTAAACTAATATTGGTATTGTGTTTTTGCTCCATAACCAGCTGCTGAATATACCTCCTAATTGTGGTAAAAAACCAAGAAACTTGTACCAGCGAAGCAATAAAGCCACGGGGTATTCCAACGCGGTTTAAAAGAAAACACAGTTTATTGCCACAAACTAAATAAAATTATGTTTATGTTTTTATTTTTCTAGTTTGTGGCAATAAACTGTGTTTTCTTTTAAACTGCGTTGGAATACCCCGTGGCTTTATTGCTTTGCTGGTACGAGTTTCTTGTTTTTTTTACCTCATAATTGTGGCCATACCTGCCATCTACTTCACCCCATTCTAATTACCACTTTGTCAGAAATTCACAAATGTGGCTTCCTCTTACAGAATTCCACAAATCAAGCTGAGTTTGGGCCCCTTTCTCCACCACTGTTTGTCTATCTTTCCCTTTCATTAGCTGGGTTATTTGTTTCTTCAAAATATATGAAGGCTGAGAGAAAAACATCATACTGTGGCTAGAGCAAGGACTTATTATTTATGCAGGGAACTGCATTGTGGATAGGCAATGAACTGTCCTTAATTGGGAGAAGAGCATTCAGTGATGTCTCATGCACGTCTCTCACACAGACACACACACACACACACGCACACACACACACACACACACACACACACACACACACACACACACACACACACACACACACACACACACACACACACACACACACACACACACACACACACACACTTCTATGTCTGTGATATTGTCTGGTTGAAAAACCTCTGCCCCTCCTCTAAATTACCTGTGAATATTCAGTTCTCATGCCTGTGATATCAGCTGCTTATCTCCACAGTAGTGTGATCTTTTGTTACAAAAGTACACCCTCCAGAGAAAGGAGAGTTTTTCTTTTACCTTTTTAGCATGTATTTTTCAATTCTGCACATTTTGATTGCCACTGCTGTACAATCATCCCTTCCACTGGGACAAGAGTACTGCAATGATATATCCACCATCCATGCAGCCAACATGCGAGTTTTACTATTCACTTTCGTCAATGACCATGATTGGCCAGCATATCACAAGAGGAGGGCATGCAATAGAGTGGTACAATGATGTGCCATGCATGTCTAGAAGTGATGTAACCCTTATATACCCACACCCATTGCAAATTGACAACTCTATTTCATCTAAGGTGCTCACTGAGAATCATAGATAGAACATGTTTGTCTCCAGACACATTTCATTTTTTCTTGTCATTCCTCTCTTTCCATCAGCTGTATCCATCAGTACTATACTCCCAACTGAACTGGGGTGTCTGGGTCACAGTCCGAGCTTCATTCTCTTATGCTAGGCAATCCTACCAACCTGGCTCCTACAGTGACTGGACCGCTAGTCAAGCGATGGTCTCCCAGTCAGCAGTTAGGGCTCTGTCCCACTAGAGAATAGATTCAGTACTAAATTATAGTTGAAGTAAAATGTCATCAATACCATTCTTTTGACAGAACTCTTTTTTTTTATTTCTTTTGTATAATGGAAGTGTAGAGATATCTTCAAATAAAGGAAATAAATAAGTAGAAAAATAAACAAAAAGAAAAAAATAATACTCTATTCAAACAAGACGTAATAAATGTTGTCACATAGATAACATTAAACACAGAATAATGTGAGAAGTTCAGACTCAAATAACTAATTCTACTTTTTTCATCCATTTGGACTACCTCAATGCACACTTAAGCTAGAGGTACACTCCACAAAACTGACTATAGCACAGTACATTCTACAAAATATGACTCAAATCTCCCATCTCTGATCCATCACAGGTCCAAAAAGGTTTGTAATAGTTTAGAGCAAATATGTCCAGCCTTAACTGGGTAAAAATAATTAAATCAAGCCCTGCAAAAAACCTCTGATCATGACAAAATTAGCTTGGAAAGATCCAATATAAACTATTGTTTCTCTATCACAAATAAATAACCCCACTCAGTCTAAGCATCGCAATTCCCCAAGACATGCTATCATATTGCTGGCATCTTCCTACTACCAGCTTACAAATGAGGAAATATTAGCTCTGTTACCCTAGTTCACTGGGTCACTCTGAACCAGCCAAAAACTTGTGGGGCAAATATAAATTCAATAGTATAGGCTACAGTAAAAACATCCTATAAAGCTGATCTAGGAAAAAAACAATGAGGAGGACATTCCACCAACAATAAAAGTACGCCTAAGGTGATGAGGGCCTTCACTGTGCAGACCTTGAGGGCAACATTTTCTTTTCACTGGGAAACTGGGATACTTCTTATTGGTGAGAGCACAAAGACTATATCCAAAATTTGTAAGCCTCTAAGAATCTTTTTCAGCAACTTTATCACAACAGTCACAGTGTGTTGTTAATGTTACTATACATTCTGTATGACTTTTTTTCTTTTTTAGTTTCTCCAAGTGTTTTGGGTTTCTATTACCATGATGGGAATGGACCCTACTCCTATGTCAAAGTACGATTAATGTTCATGAAATCAGTATTGTTTCAATCTTTGATGCCAGCCAGAAGTGTTATTCGTAGCACCTGTAATGTGTCCAGTAATGACTCCTTCTGCAATTTGTATGGAGTTACAAGTATTGGTAACATATCTAAATACTACTGTAGATTCTTTTTTATAAGACCCGTTGCTCCTACTAATAATGGAATTGTCTGGTTATCTTTCTTCCACATTGTTCTCATTTCTGTCTGCAAATACTGATATTTCATGACTTTGTGTTTCTCTGTATGCAAGACACTGTAGTCACTGGGTGTAGCGATTTCAGTGATCAATGCTACTTTTGTTTTCTTTTCATGGACCACTATATCTGGTTTTCTCACATCTATCTTTTGAACTGTTGGTAATGGGTGACCCCATGTGATGTAGATTGCATAATTTTCTATGGTGCTGTGTGGCTCATGTGTCCGGTGTTTTCAGCTACTTCAATACCATAATGTTTACACAATCCCCAATGCAATAGTCTTGCCACATTTCTATGCCTTTCAGTATACAGTCCTTCTGCCATTAGTATGTCACAACCAACAATGAGGTGTGCAACTATTTCCAATTCTGATTTACAATACCTGCATTTGTCTGTTTATCCTACATATTCAATGAACTTTGTAAACCAACATGTGAGTAGCCCACTTTCTTGGGCTGCCAATATTAACCTTTCATCTTTTGGTTTGCATTTGCCTCTCCTTAACCATTCCTGTGTTAGTTCCTGATCAACATGAGGTTCTTCCAGGAGTTTTCTGTACTTGCAACTATATTTATGCATTTTCTACATTTCTTGCCTTCTCATCTGATACTTCACCTGATATTCTTTCTTTTGTTTTTTGGTACATTCAGTTGCTGCCTGATCTTTATCTACTTCTGGTTTGATTTCCATTCCTGTTTGACATCAATACGCTTCTGCTAGACTAAGTAGGGAAGTCATCTTAGATTTATTCTTCTCATGTTTCAAAACTTTCACTACGTTTGGGTCCTGTGAGGTCAGCAGATATGTGTGCAGTCCCATAATTGCAGATCTATACATGTAATCAGTTTCAACGAGGCCCATACCTCCTTTGTAACAGAGAATATATAATCTTGGTATGCACTTATTTTTATAAATCATTTGGTGAGCATGAAGCATCCTTCTTGTTTTCCTGTCTAATCTATCCAACACATTTTCGGGCCAATCAATCACTTCAAAACTGTACATTAGGACAGGAAGACCAAATTGGTTTATAGTTTGAATTTTTTGTCAGCACTGTTTCAGGACTAATTTAAGTCTTCTAAAATATTCCTTACTAAGTTTTATTCACATTTGTTCATGCTTTATTATTGATCCTTCATCAATTACCAAATATCAATACACTTCCTTTTGCTCAAGTTCTTTTGCATCATATTCTTGTACCAAACTGATGTTTTCTTGGTGCTGCAGTTTTCCTGCTTTAAAGGTTGCTTTTGCACATTTATTAAAACCAAATGACATTCTTACATCATCTGAAAAAGGTTTGACTACTCACAGTTGTGCTTTCAATTCTTTGTTGTTTTCTAGGAGCCAAATTATAGCCATGGTCAAATCTGTCAAGTAGGCAGCTTAATGTGTTAAGGGCAAGACAAAAGAGCAGCAGTGACAGAGTCACTCTGGAATATCGCCTTCGGATTTTTATCCCCGGAATAATAATTTGTCCTTTATCATGCCTTAAATGTAAAGTGGTTTGCCACTGTTTCATGGCCACTATAATGTAATTGATCAGTGTAGTGTGTAATCTTATTCATTTTAAGCACTCTTTTATCCATGAATGTTGGATACTGTCAAAGGTGTTTTTGTAGTCTATCCATACCATACTTAGATTCTGCCCCTTTTTACAGTTCTCCATTATGACTTTATTTACAAGCAAATGATCCTTTGTTCCATATAACTTTCTTTTATTATGCTTTTGTTCTATTGCCACAATTGAGTTTTCTTCTAAATGACTATAAACTCTGTTGGCATCAATTCCTGTGCATAGTTTATATGTTGTTAGAAGGCAAGTTATTGGTTTATAGGTTTTAGAATAGCTTGCAAGTTCACTCAAGGAGGAGTATTATTTTTTTCTATTGATAACCAGGCTGGTGTCTGTTCTGGGTGTGCATAAAAATAGTTCTTACTCATGGCTAAATTTTCATGTAAAGATGTTAAAGTTTTTGTTAGGTGCTACATCTGGGCTTGGGGTTTTCCAATTCAGAGCTTTTCTTAACTTTGTTTCAGTCTCTCTGGCCTTTACTTCATCCCATTTCATATCCTGTACATTTGAATTTCTTAGAATTTCTTTTACGTCTACCCATTTACCATCCTTGTTATGTTCCACAGGATCTTCATATATATATTTCTCCAAAATGCATCTATTTCTTCTTTTTTTGGTGGTATTTCAGTTCCTTTTGCCTTTTTTCCCAGTTCTCTATAAAACTTTTTTGAGTCATCAATAAATTGCTTATGTTGTACTTTTCCTTTATATTTATCTGCATATCTTTTTAAGTTTTTCCTGCCTGTGTTGATATTTTTAGTTTATTATTTGCAATAGTACACAATAGATCCTGATCTGTTCCGATAGTGTGCATTGCTTTTATCATATCTCTCTTTCTGAGTATATTTGTTGATCTATTCCCTCTTCTATACTCTTCTAACAGTGACACTTCTTGTCTTAATTGCTTTATAGTTTTTTTCTATTGGTGGTACAGCAGTTAGCGTTGTCGCCTCACAGCAAGAGATGATCCCGTTCAATTCTCAGCTGGAGCGCCTTCTGTGTGGAGTCTTCATGTCCGCCCCGCAGTCAAGTGACGTTAAAAGACATGCAGGTAGGTGCGTGCATGAATGGGTGTGCCTTCCTTGAAGGTTGGGGGTCGGCAAGCACCTCAGCACTGTAAAAACCTACTGCCAATCATTAGCAAACCGGAGTTCTGCTGTGGCAACCCCTAACCGGGAAAAGCCGAAAGACAAGCAATACTTCCACAATGGCATTCAATTTCTCTCCTTCCTTTACCTTACTACCTTGTGTTATTGTGGAAAGACTTTATCTGTTATTAACTTAGCTGCACAGTAATGTATCCTATTTTCTTCTGTTATAGCTCAAGAATCTGTATGGGCAGTCTTAATTACTATGTACATTGGTTTTATCAAAATTCTAACTTTTGGGGTTTTATTGACTTTTTGTAGCCCATTTCTTTCACTGATCTTAATATGTCTGTCCATTTCTATTAAATCAAGCAAATCTTCTCTTAGATAATTTTCTTCTAAACTAAGGGCACATTCTTTGTTCTCCATTTCCTACTGGCATTGTATAGAAAGTTCCAAAGTACCTTCCTGTGCCACATTCTCTTCAGTTTCAGCCTGTGTCACTGTCATCTGTTGCTATTTCATATGAGAAGTCACTTGTCTATCACTCCAGCATTGATTGAATCAGAGTTGCCACAGTTTCCTGTTCCTTCTCTTACTGTGCAACTCCAACTGAATGTTTGTACTGGTTTCCTATGAAAGGCTCTAAAGTATCTTCATATGGCAACTGATCAGATGTTTCCTATTCTACTGGTTTCTCCTTAACTTGGGAATCAATTGCTCTGTCCTGCTGTGATGTATCTGAGTTAGTTTTTCTACACTAAATCCTTCACTTCGCATGTAATCTATAACCTCAGTTTCTATTTCTTTAACTTCATTACTAATGCTATTTTCTAATTTTCTTCTTTGTTTTCTTATTTTTTTCTATTGAAAAATGTTCCTTGTTGGAATGCCTTTGTCTATATTTCTCTTCAAATATCTTTGGTGCTGCACTTTTTGTATTGATTACTTTTGCTGTCTCCTTTGTATAAATATTACACCATAATAAATCTCTTTTTCTTTCCCATGTCCATATTTCTTTTTCAGGTGTCTCCTGATCTTCCTGTTTCTACTTACTTTGGGGACTCATTCCAACATGCTGTGATGTAACCTGTGCTGGACTTTCTACACTAAATCCTTCACTTTGCAAGTATTCCATAGCTTTAACTTCTATTTTTTTAACTTCTACTTTATTAATCTTCTGTTCTACATTCCCTCTTTGTGATCTTATTCTTTATTGTGAAATTTTCCATATCTGCATGCCTTTGCCTGTATTTCTCTTCAAATATCTTTGGGGCTGTCTTTTTTGTATTGATTAATTTGGCTTTCTCCTTTGCATAAATATTGCACCATATCAGATCTCTTTCTTTCCCATGTCCGTATTTCTTTTTTATGCCTGTGTTCTTTATATTTTTGCACTTTCTCAGATGCTTCTTTTTCCAAACAGATCAAGGTTTCTTGGTCTATATAATGTTTCCATAAATCTGTTGTATTAATGAGCACACATTTTTATTTGAAGCTTCTGACAGTTTTTCTCATGGAAGTATTTTTCTTCCTCTAATTTCTTTCTTAATCTTTTTTGTATATCTTTTGTCTGGAAATTCTGGGATTCTTGGATAATACTAACAGTACATAATTTCTTTCTTATCTTCATAGTCTACTCTATCGTCTTTATGGCTCTTTTTGGCCTATCACTTTTTTGTGATTTCTGTGAACTGCTAATTCCTTCTACAACAGGGGGGGTCATATTCCTACTGGGCCTGGCCTAGTCCCATTGTAGGAATGTTTCTGTCTTGAAGATTCCATATTGTCATTTTCCCACCTTGGCACCAGTGTGCCTACTGGGATTGGGTACTTTTTATTCTGGGTCTTGTGCACCCAGGTATCTTTTTATTTTTTAACCTACTTCTGTCCATGATACATGCTATATAAAATATAGTCTATATATCAATGTCATCTTGGTGAAAATTTATGAAAAACAGGGTCTTCCTAGTGGATGTACTCACAAGACTTGAGGATGGATTCAATTCCAGCAATACTACTCTCCTTTGCTTGCTGACTTATCATCTCTCCATTTGGATCCCTCATCTCTCCACTCAGACATCAGTGAGGCCATGTCACTGGAGTGTAGATCAAACGCCATGAGGATGACCACCCTTCTCCTGGGGCAGGCATACCCATTCTCCCTGACTGTGTCATCAAGCTGAATGTGTTCACTTTAATTTTTTTAAGTTTTGATTTGTCAAAACTGCATGCACTTATTTTGTGTGGGGTAGTGGTGTTTTTCAGTTTCTCTACTGTTGTGTGATTACTGTGCCAGTGTTTATATAGGTAGGGGGATGTGGGAGGACAACCCCCCCCAATGATGACATGATGGCAAAACAGTTTTCTTTTTTTTTGCATTTTTAGATATTTTGAAATGACACCTCTTGATATAGAAAGACTGATGAAAAATAACAGTTTTTTGCATGACTCTATCAAGCACCAGGAAAGTCTGATGGACAGCAAGAATTGTCAAGCCAAACAAAGTTACATGGTAAAACAATAAAGGATGAAGTACAGTATTAAACACCTTGCTGAAGTCTAAAAGGATCAGTGGTTTCAAATTATCACTTTTGAGTGATACAATTCCTGTTTAAAAATATTGAAAGACTGTACAATACCCAGTGGTGTCACTGGGCCTAAGTAATTTAAACAGTAAATGGCAGGTACTTCTGCAATTGTTACAGTCAGATGTTATAACTGCTGCTTTCCAGAATTTGGTCAAGTGGGTTGTCCTACATCAAGAGAATGGTATCAGGGTACAATTCATGTTTGGGTGATACAGTATCTGCTGCTGAACAGTGTGGCATACACAGCACTTTCTTATGCAAGACCGTTCTGTGCATTCACTCACTGTGCATCAGACCTACACAAAACTACAAGGTATTGACTGCAACTAAAGGAACACACCAATTCAAATGTACTTGAAGCCATATATCAATACACTATAGGTACTTCATTACTCCACAGCCCACACTCCCAAAAAGGAGAAAGAAGACATGTATTACTCTGTGCTGTTTGTATCCCTTGGGTGTACAATCTATCCCCCCATGTGCCGCTACCATCTGAGTTACTTTATTGTGTTACTGGTTTCATTTGTGTCCACGATATGCCATCTATATCTGCAGCTCTTACCCCCTAGTTTTAATATGTTTATTGAATTATCACTGAAGAGATAGGCAAATGTACATTAATATCAAAGAAAACAAGTCATGTCCCCTGTTACATATATTATACATCACTTATTTTCTTTACTATAACTATCATCAATCCTGTCTTCCCTCGAATCTCACTCTTGTTCCAGAACATTATTCTGCATGTTTTGTTCCCACAGTTTCCATTTATTTCTATGTAATCTGCTAGTACCCTTTTCTAAAGACCCCACTTCCAGTTCTTTTATCTCTATTACAATATTTAATACTCCAAATACAATTGGTTTAGACTTTGATTTCCATTTTGCAATTATTTCTTTTTTGGCAGCTACCAGAATTAAACTTAACAGGGCCCTTACTATGTCTAGGTAATTCAGATCCTGTTTCCCAGGTCAAAAGAATAATTTCCTTAGTTATTCCTATTTTCTCTCCTAAAATTTCTGACAGAGTACTCTGTAAGGAATTTTTAAAGTCTGCCAACTCATTATACTCCCAAAACAATAGTCTTCCAGTTTTCGGCTCGTCCGACTGGGGACTGGGACTGCCCTGTACCTGTTTGAAAGTCAGACTTAGCACGTGGACAAAGATAATCCCACTGTTAGCATCCTACCTGTGGTTGGAGATGCAGGAGGTTTGCTCACTTCTGGCCAGCTTGATATGACAGCACTAAATAATATGGGGGTTCCACTGCTGTTTTCTTTCACATTCGTTATAAATGCTTTAAAACAGGTGTCCAGGGAAGTAAATAGTGTGGGAAGAAATAGCCAGGGAATTGTTATAGCTAGGCTTGTATGGGCCCTAGGGCCAATAGCCTAGTACCAACCTATGAACCTATGAACTTATGTTCCCAGTTACCTCTTTCTTCCCCATCATACCTTCAACATTTGCGATCTACCTGATGAAAAATTCTTTGGAGTTTGCTTTGGGTATAAAAATACCTATGCAAACATTTCCAAGAAAAAATTCTAAATCTTCTAGACTTTGTTGCATACTTGTGAGCTGTGCATGCGTCCTCCCATTGTCCCCTTACAAGCTGCCAATCCAATGAGGGGTCCAAATAGAGAGATGATAAGTCAGCAATCTTTTCTAACCTCCAGTAATTGATTCCTGTAATTATTGTGCAATATTTTGTATGGCTTACTAAATATTCCTTTTTTAAAAAGCAGCTTCTGTTCTATATTCAACTAAAAACTTCACTAGGAGGTATTTCGCTTAGGATTCCCCTATCCCTTTCTCTTTGATAATACTCTGATATTAATCCCTGATAGGGAAGACGGTCTCTATCGTGCAGTCCAAATGTCTTCTTGACCTCTTCTCATTCTATTACCTTTACTTCTTTAGGTATTTGGTCCCAATACCTTGGTCATTTGCCAGTTTTCTCCAATGACTTCCAGCCTCCATCTTGCCTAAACTCTGCACCCCTAATTGCAGTCATCCCTATTGGCACACCCTCACTGTCTCTTGTACTCTAACCAGTAGCACTTGAACACAAAAGAGATGTTGCCCACCAAATACATATCAGTTTTATTAATACCCCATACTGCTGCCCTTATATGTGTTCCATCTGGATGTTCTATACTGCTTCCCCTCCTTTAGCAATTTCTTTTTAATCCTTTCATATCTGTTAGTTGTGTGGTGAGAGTTTATAATCCTGATGTCATCTCATGGGCTACATCTATGCCACCCATTTTTCCTGTGGCATGAGATATCCCAGACACAGGTGTCACATGTCACAGTACACATATAACTTTGTGCACTGAACTAACTCTGATGGGTTGCAGTATACAGTTGGGTTATTTCTGAATCAGCAATGTAACCTACATGGTTGAGAGGTGCAGTGTTCCTTTGTTGCATCCATTGCATGTTTCACTGTCTGTGTATACAGAGCTACATGATGTTACATTTTAAGACAGAGCCATTCTACAAATAAGGATAGAATATTGACAGTCTTATATTTTATTTTTTATTTTATTTTATTTAAAATGCATTAACCAGGTTAAAATTCCAATCACAAATGACAAATTTCAGTCTCAGCCCAGGAAAGATAAAATGAAAATACAAAGAAAGTAAGGATTGAATTTAGTCTAAAGATGATACGTGTCAGTAATATGCAGTTATTGTCCAAAAGCAATAATGTAAATTGAAAATACAGCAGTATTATATGCACAATTATTTGCAATAAATTGAAAACAAGGCTCATTTAGGAGGTAGAAAGTCCAAAATGTTAGACTGAGCATTTTCTTATATGACTGTAGACAAGGTGAAGTGTAGTGAGAGATTTGGAAGAGGCTTTGAGTACAGTTGCAAGTGACGAGAATGAGTGAGGAAGCAGAGGTTATCAGATATAGCTGCATGAGAGGCAGTGGCATTTGTAATCTTTCTGGTGATGTTTTTTTTTTGTCTGAGTTAGGAACTTGGGTAGGATTAAATGCCTTCTATTTGTGAGGGAATGTTATTCTAGAGTCTGGGTGCCACTATGGAAAAGTAGTTATCTGTGTAGTGGAGTTTATTTCTGTGAGATAGCAATGTTGATGCACTGTAGTTCTGGCTTCTGGGGCTGCAGGAGAGTGTTTGCATGGTTATTTTAGTTGCTATGAGAGAGTGGAGTGGTTGTTCAGAATTTCAGATAGTTTTATCCTAAGAGAAGGTCTACCCTTTTGTACTGAATTTGCCATTGCCAGAGTTTTGCAGTGATGATAATATTTTTGGGTAGAGGATAATAAACTATAGATTTTATTATGGATCGTTTAGATTTACGTTGATTTTCATTTTGATGCAGATGCAACTACAGAAAGACCAAATCCCAGTTAGGAAAGAAGAATGTTTTTTTCTTCTGTTCTAGTTGTTTTAGTAAAAAAACAAGGAGATTTACTTGGCTCAAAATAGGAAGGAATTAATCTTTTTTTCTCGTATTGTTAAGGTACAAAAAACATTTAGAGAAGAGTCAAGCCAAATGCCAATGTATTTCAAAGTGGTGGTAATTTTCATACACGTGCTGTTGTGGTCCCAAATAAGTAATGGATATTGTACGTTTTTAAGCTTTGTCTTAATGCCAAACACCTGTGCTTTGTTTGGCTGGAGATCAGTAGGACATTTTTGTTAGTGATCCACTGGATAAGTGATAGGACATCTGTCTGGAGAACTTTTTGGAGGTTAGTAAGCTGTCTTTGATCCAGACTAGGACAATGTCATCTACACAGAGCAGTATAGACAGTTGAGGTAGGGCAAAAGGAAGTTTGGTAATAAAGATAGCAAATAGGATGGGCAACTGTTGATAGCTATGGAACTCCTTCAAAGCTGCATGACTGGAAAAAGGAGAAATGAACTTTGACAAATAAGTAGCAGTTGCAGGTGTCAGGACTGATAGCAGTTTCTACTGTTTCTACAAGGAGTGTAAGGTGGATGATATGATCAGTGATGGGCAGCTTCAGTTAGTTTTTTAAATAATGTGAGCTATCCTTTATCCATAGCTAGAAGGAATTCATTGGTAAGGTTCTATAGGACTATGAGTGCACTGCTCCTCAATCAGAAGCACTGTTGCTTGTGGGGGAAAAGTGTTGTAATTACTTATGTATTGGGAATGTGAGCTATCCTTTATGCATAGGTAGAAGGAATTCATTGGTAAGGATCTATAGGACTATGTGTGCACTTCTCCTTAATCAGAAGCAGTGTTGCTTGTGGGGAAAACGTGTTGTAAATACTTATGTATTGGGCATGTGAGCTATCCTTTATCCATAGCTAGAAGGAATTCATTGGTAAGGATCTATAGGACTATGTGTGCACTTCTCCTTAATCAGAGGCAGTGTTGCTTGTGGGAAAAAAGTGTTAGAAGTACTTATGTATTAGGAACATGACCTATCCTTTATCCATAACAAGAAGGAATTAATTGATAAGGTTCTATAGGGCTATGAGTTCACTGCTCCTTAATCAGAAGTTGTCTTGCTTGTGGGGAAAACATGTTGTAAGTACTTACGTATTTGGAACTTGAGCTATCATTTATACATAGCTAGTAGAAATTCATTGGTAAGAATCTATAGGACTATGTGTGCACTTCTCCTTAATCAGAAGCAGTGTTGCTTGTAGGGAAAAAGTGTTGGAAGTACTTATGTATTGGGAACGTGACCTATCCTTAATCCATAGCTAGAATGAATTAATTGGTATGGATCTATATGACTATGTGTGCACTGCTCCTTAATCAGAAGCAGTGTTGCTTGTGGGGAAAACGTGTTGTAAGTACTTATGTATTGGGAACGTGAGCTTTCCTCTATCCATAGCTAGAAGGAATTCATTGGTAAGGTTCTATAGGACCATGAGTGCCCTGCTCCTTAATCAGAAGCAGTGTTGCTTGTGGAGAAAATGTGTTGTAAGTATTTATGGGTTGGGAAAGTGAGGTATATTTTATCCATAGCTAGAAGGAATTTATTGGTAAGGATCAATAGGACTATGAGTGCCCTGCTCCTTATTCAGAAGTAGTGTTGCTTGTGGGGAAAAATTGTTGTAAGTACTTATGTATTGGGGACGTGAGCTATCCTTTATCCACAGCTAGAAGAAATTCATTGGTAAGGATCTATAGGACTATGATTGCACTGCTCCTTAATCAGATGCAGTGCTGTTTGTTTAGAGAACGTGTTGTAATTACTTATGTATTGGGAATGTGAGCTATCCTTTATCCATAGCTAGAAGGAATTTATTGGTAAGGATCTATAGGACTATGAGTGCACTGCTCCTTAATCAGAAGCAGTGTTGGTTGTTGGGAAAAAGTGTTGCAAGTCCTTATGTATTGGAAACGTGAGCTGTCCTTTATCCATAGCTAGAAGGAATTCATTGGTATGGATCTATAGGACTATGTGTGCACTGCTTTTTAATCAGAAGCAGTGTTGTTTGTGGGGAAAAAGTGTTGTAAGTACTTATGTATTGGGAATGTGAGCTATCCTTTATCCATAGCTAGATGGAATTCATTGGTAAGGATCTATAGGACTATGTGTGCACTGTTCCTTTATCAGAAGCAGTGTTGCTTGTGGGGAAAAAGTGTTTTAAGTTCTTATGTATTGGGAACGTGAGCTATCCTTTATCCATAGCTAGAGGGAATTCATTGGTAAGGATCTATATGACTATGTGTGCACTGCTCCTTAATCGCAAGCAGTGCTTCTTGTGGGGAAAGTAAGTACTTATATATTGGGAACGTCATGTGTAGAAGATTTACTTGAGGAGTTTCCCTAGTATGGGGATGATTTGGTTGGGTCTGCTTCCTTTGGTGCTGGGTTGATACTGACTACATTCCTGATGTTGGGCATTAAATTTTGTGTAATACAGAGACCGGATTTGTGTGCTATTGTATTTGTGAGGGAGTCCCTAGAGGGATATTTAAACAATGAATAGAGGCTGTTAGAACCTGGTGAGCTGTCAGTTCTTATTTAATGAAGAAGAGATTTTATGTTTTTTGTTTTGATATGTTGAAAGTAAAATAATGGAATATACATGTGGTATAAAAGGACCCATGAGACCAATGAGAGCTGTTGGGAGTGTTGGCAGATTTGTACATTGCAATTTGTCACCAAATGGCAAGAAACACCTATCACAAATAGGGGACTATTTTGTATATTACTTCCTGTGAGTTGACTGACATCTTTCCAGAAATGTTTAGGGAAGTTAGGGAGTTTTGAGATATTTTCATGTAATGGCTTTTATGTTTTTCTATGATTTGTTTTGAGAGGTTTGTAAGTTGAACATCCCAATGGGAACTGATTCGTATCAGAGTTTTTTTCTAAAAGTAAACTATCAACAGTTCATGCAAGTAAGGCCAGGTGCATGGCAAAAAGAACACTTGAAATACACCAACACATGAGCCAACAATCCTCACATGATGGTGAATGGATAGCATAATTCCTTAGTAAGCAGTTGAAGCACTGATGAAGGTTACTTAAGCTTATGCTGTTGTGGTGGAATAAAGTTATATTTGCTTAGTAAGGAATTATGCTATTTATTATCCATTCACCATAGTGTGAGGAGTGCTGGCTTGTGTGTTGGTGTATATCAGTTGTTTTTCTAAACATGGAATGCACCATCACCAAATTTTAAAAGTGATTTAAGTACAGGTCAAAACCAATTAATTTATTTCTGTCTACATAAATGAGAAATTATAAGGAACAGTCTTGGATAGCTTTGCATATAGTGGGGAAAAATTCTTTGGCAAGGTTGGGGTGATTTAAATTTAGTATTAAGGACAAATCTATGTTGGAAAGGACTTATTTGCATTTTTGTATGTTGGAGCCTGTTTAAGGATGAAATGTGATTAATTTAGATGGGATTTTTTGGGTAAAAGCAGGTATAGTAAGGCAGATTGACAAAGATCACTGATAAATGGAAGATCAATCTTAATGACCAAGATTGTTGGAGTGAATGACTTGAGACGTACCTCCCTGGACTACATGAAAAGAGACATGGAAGAGCTCTCAGATCATGTGGCCCAGGCAGGTATGACCCTAGCCCTGAGTAGCATCCTGCCTTCGCCCAGAATGATACCACAATGTAAGGACAAAATGATTGACTTCAACAATTGGCTAAGCTTTTGGTGTCATTCAAAGGGGATCCAGTATCTGCCTGCCTGGGACGACATGATCGACAGACCATGATACTTTACCAGAAATGGTCTGCACCTGTCCCCCCTGGGATTCAGGTTATTGGCTAAGGCTCTTGCCACCCCTATAGTGCCTTTTTTAGGCAAAGTTTAAAGGACAAAACCACCACCTTAACAGGTACAAGCATGCAAAATCTGAAGGTAATGCTACTCAATGCTTGAAGTCTAAACCTCAAAATGCACTCTCTCGAGGCACTCCTAAAAATGTTGAACATCGATATCTGTGCAGTAACTGAGACCTGGTTCAAAGCTCCAGAGAGCACCCCTGCAATACCAGGCTACAACTCTTACCACACTTTTTGGCCACCAAACCAGGACTGAAACACTAAAGGTGGAGGAGTGTCAATATTCACCAAGGATATTCACACCACCAGGCTAGTTGCCCAACACAATGCGTCTGAAATTCTCCAGGTGCAACTAACACTAGGTAAGACTGCAATCCAAATTATTGCTTGCTACAGATCCCCCCACCATACCCCAAGATTCTCACTACACCTTTCTAAACATACTGGAAAATATTAAGATAGAACCAAACACCCTAATACTGGGTGATTTTAACTACCGTGCCATTAACTGGGAAAACTACTCATGTACCAACACCTTTGTCCAATGGTTCTTGGAATTCATAAATTCCAATGCCCTGGATCAACTAATCCATAGTCCCACCAGGGGCTCCAATATCCTAGACCTGGTCATTACCAACATGGGAAATCGATGCTCCACACCCATGGTCACCCCCTCGTTAGTCAGGTCTGACCATAAGCTAATCACCCTTAACATCCACATCCCACCCCCACCCCCCAGTAAGGAAACCTCCATAAAAAACTTCTCCAAAGCCAACTTCATGCTACTCAAGTCAGAAGTGACAAACTTGATGAACCCATACAGATGGAAACTGAAAGTTCAACTGCTGAATCCTACACTAAGGCACTGTACGAGCACATTCACTCATGCATGAATTGTGCCATCCCAAATAGAACCAAGATGCTCTCATCCAAAAAAAGGAAGCCAATCTGGTAGTCCCCTGCCATAAACAAACTTTACAACAAAAGGAAGAAACTGTTGCAGAAAAGAGGAAAATACCAGGATGCAAAACCTCCCTTACCAGCCTCAGTATGAAACTGAGATCCCTCATAAAATCCTCCAAAGCTAGTTACGAAAATAAAATTGCCAAAGATTCCAAAGAAAACCACAAGGCATTCTATAACTATGTCAAGAATCTAAATGGCAATACTCAGATCTTCTCTGAGCTAAAACAGAATGGCATTAAATATACTGATCCCAAGGATATTGCCAATATCCTGGCAGATCGATTCAGTGCCAACTTCACCCCACCACTCACCCCCTAAATGGCCCATCTCAATACTGGAAGATTGCCAAATTCTGGTAATAACTGCCACACAAGTAAAAAGCGCACTCTCCAAAGCTAAGAATACAGCATCCATGAGACCAGATGACATCCCGGGCTGTGTACTACATGAACTACAATGTGAACTGGCAAAAAATAGGATTTTTTAAAATTCATATTTATTTTCATTTAAATAAATATATTTTTTTACATATAAATACTTTTTGTATATATTTTTAACTCAACATCAATAATTCAACAATTTTGAACTAACTGAACACGTAATTTAAGTGTTAGTATAAATGTATAGTGTAAATTATTTTTAAAAAATAATTTGTTGAAAAGATTTTTATAATTGACATGGATTTTGTCATGGATCTCTTAAATAGTTAATTGTTTAATTGATGAATGATTCTGGTGAAATGGGTTGATATATAAACTTGAGTTTTTTAAATGTTTTATTGTTCTGATGAAGTCCTGATAGTGTGGACGAGACCTATGTCAACATCATTCTGGTATTGTCGTTTCCATAAATAAAGTGTGGATTGGTCAGCTGTTCTTCTAGTTAAAGAAGCCAGACCACAAAAAGTTCTGGACGTTATAAGGAGGTAAGGGGTCTGAAATAGAGGTATACAAAAAAGGTGTTATAGATTTCAATGAGTTAAATGTTATGTTCCATGTTGTTCCACGTTTAAAGAGTATGCCATGCATTCATTGTTAAGAATTTTTTTAACTAATATCCATGATATATAGTACTGAATCATATTACTTCATCAAATGAATGTTTTATTGGTAAAAAGTAACATATTTTCACCATGCCATGAGCTTCCCACATAATGCTGCTAGTAATTTTATGGTAAGTATTCTGTATTCTACCCATATATCCCACATTACGAGAGGCAGTGTTTCACATTTTGGAAATGGAAAGCTGAGAGCAATGTTCACATAGCTTAGGCAAGATAATGTTAATGTACTGTTTTTAAAAAGGTATGACAGTAACTTTTAATTTTTGTTCTTTTGAGCCAATGGTTACTGGGCTCTTTCTAAGTACATAGGTTCATAGGTAGTTAATAGGCTATTGATCCACAAGGATCTTTAGAAGCCTAGCCATACAGTTCTATTAAGATTGTATCTCTTATGTTTAAGTTTGAATAATTAAGAGATGAGCAGAACATTTACATGTCGCCCTTATCCACAAGGAGTAAGGGTACTAAACTGGTGTAAATTTGTAGTTATGCATCCATTCATCCCAGACTGCATTTGAATAGTATAAAAAAAGTACTTTGCTTTAAGTGGAAAGGAAGATGATTCCAAAGAAGTGGTATTATCTGCGGTACATATGTATCCCTCCAAAATGTTCTATTTATATTACAAAAGAGATTGAGATCTCTGGAGTGGGAATTTATGCCCCCTTTGAACTTGTGAATATGTCATAGGTCTGATAGGATAGGGTCTGTTGAGGTGTTGTTCATAAGATAACAGATTGACCTGTTGCCTGTATGACAATGAGAAAAGGGACAAGGCTTTGAGACACTCATTATGATTTTAATTATTTCGACATTTGCTTTTCTTAGTAAAAAGTGTTATGGGTGTTCAAGTTATATCAGATGTTTGGACAGATAAATAGATATTTTTTATGATATAGACTCTGGATTTTGTTAGTAAGAAAGTGTTGTATGCCTCTAAGTTGTATCAATTGTTTGGCCAGGTACATATATACATGCCCTCTGTTTTGATTTTATGGGCTAGTGATATTTTGGTAGACTTGTAGTACCCTAGGTATTTGTTATCTTTCAATCTGGTTCAACTATGTAGTTTGTACACCTGTATGAAAATAAAAAAAGCTTTAGTCTTCATACTAGTGCTTTGACCAAGGTGCTATTGAGGAAAAACCAGTGTGAGTTGCAGTACTTTTTTGTTAGTTAAGAGTTCATATACCTGGATAAGATATACCTCTACTAAGATGCTTAGTATAGAGTCTTTTTTACTGTAATGCTTTTGTTGCTTAATAACATAAAGTAATGTATATTTAAAGGACACACACACACACACACACACACACACACACACACACACACACACACACACACACACACACACACACACACACACACACACATCACTGCATGTGAACTTCTTGTATAATCATGAAGATAATTATGTCATATTCATGATCTTTCATATGGAGGAGTATCAAACCAAGACACCAAGACCTGTCAAAAACTGAAAGGAGAAACAAATATTCTAACCTACACAAGAGCTTAGCTGTAGGTTAATTAAATGTAAAGGTTGGATCATTTGAGAGCATTAGTCTCCAGGTATCTATTAAACCCAAATAATTAGTTATACTTTTAATCAGCCTTTGTGAGTGGATGTGTTTCTGTGCTAATTGGACAGACCCATCCATAAGAGAGTCTAGTGTTGTGTTGAAATCTCCCTCCATAAGGAATGGCATATACATCCAGTGAAACCATTTAAGATTATTAAAATGTTTGACAATGACAAAGGGTTCATTTTCACTTAGTCAATAGAAACTATACAGGATTATGTGATGTGTAGGAGTTTTGCAATGGCATATAGCCTAGCAATCTTTATCTTTTCTCATTTCTTTTAAAACACACCCCAGGCTACCACTTATCACTTTCAAACATCCTTGTCTGGAAGATGTGTGAAGGCTTTGAGCCCTAGCACTTTTCCATCTAGAGAAGAGGCAGTGAAAATGTTTTGTGGTAATTTTTGTTTCTTGCCATAAGATGACATCAACACTTTGATTGTTAATAAATGTTAAAATAATGTTTCCTAACTGTAGAGTTTAATCTTCCAGAGCTGATAGAAATACATTTTGTGTTAATACAGCACTATGTAATAAACAGTGCATAAGAACTTACAGGCATTATAAGTGGAATATATAAGTTCATCAAAGATCAGGAGGCTTTATAACTGCAAAGCATGTGCCAACACTAATTCATCTCTTTAAAAAGGATCATAAACAGGACAATAACACTCTGGATATCACTCATTAAGTTACGTCATTCAGGGTTTTTCTTAGATTTATCATTTTTAGATTGCAGCTTTGTACCACTGCCCTTTCTTGCAACTGAGAAAAATCTTCTATAAGGCTTCCCTATGTATGAAATGTGCTGTCTAATCCTTTGCATCAGCAAGTTGTAGTGTGGTGATTTTCTGAGTGATATCCATCACATGGTCATCTTGGAGATCTAGTAGAACATGAAACCTTTCAGCTGGAAGACTAACTGTAAACCAGGATGTTTCTGATAAAGACATTGGGATCTCAGTGGATTCTGATAGGACATCAGTGCTGGATGGACTAGAAGGAGCCTTCCATAGCACTGCACTGAATTTACCTGCCCCCCTATATGTGCTTAGGGCCTTTTTTTCAGGTTATTAGTCTACATGTGCTTCCAAGGGAGTCAAAGTGGTCATTGTTTGTTGTTGTTGTAACTGTTTTTTTTTGGAAAATATTTGCAGAACTGTCATCATTGTCATAGGCATGCTGTTTTCCATTTTATAGGTTCATAGGTGTATACTAGACTAATGACCCTTAATCCCTTATAAGCCTAGCCATGCAACCCAAATGTGACCCACAAATTTGATTTATATATGTGGTTATTTACTGACTGCCTCTGTTTATCACTGGCATAGGCACCAGAGCAGGGGTGAATTTACAATTGCTCATCCATTTGTCCAAGTTGTGCTTAAATAGGGATACGGAGCCTGTCCCAGAGAATGAAAATTATCTGGAAACATATTAGCCTCCCAACATGTCCTATTTATGTCACAAGCAAAATTTAGGTCTTATAATCTAGTAGTTCTGATTTTGTTTGTTTAGAGGATGTGAAAAATGTTCATTAAAACAGGGCCCAGGGATGCCTTGCATGCCATGCAAAGATCACCTTTCAGAAGTCTGAATGATGTGCAAGAAGACAGGGCTTTGAGCTGATCAGCACAACACATTTTGTTTACTCCCTGTATTCTTTTTGTAAGGAACCCTTGTGGATGTCGCAGTTGCTGCATGTGCCTTGTCAGGTACATACTGAAGTGGGCATTATAGTCTATGATGGGTCTGATGAGGGCCAAGTACTGTGATATAATGATCTCCCTGGATCTAGATGCCAAGACTTGCTAAAACGTTGAGCAACATAGAAGGATTTTTCTTTCTATCTTGGACACATTTTTGTCATTTCATTCAGTGAGTAAGACAGATGAGTATTCTAAAAGGGTTGTGAGGCTATTTTTGAAGAATAACTGCGTGACATGGAGAAATGTCTTACATCAAAGCCTGACAGCTGAAGAATAATCCTGGCAGTCATACTCTGTCAACAGGTAATTCAAACAGTTATTTTTGAGCATCCAACCTTTTTTGCTTGTTTGTTAAGATAAGAAATGTCATTATTATAGGCACAGGGGTTGGATAACACCTGCTGGAGGCCTCAAGCTACTGTGAGCTCTTCTGATGCATAGGACTGAAGGGAAATTAATAATTTTTCATTAATTGCCTTTCTAAAACTTGAGAAGTGCGCTTTCATTCTTTACCCTCCAGAATCTCACCAGTTTTAGTTTACAGATTTGGCAGTTTTTGCTTGAAGGCTGTTAATGGCAGTGTGGTAATCAAAAATGGCAAATTTAGTGTCCTGTAACTGTAAGGACTAGATTGACAATACTGACTTAGTTATGCATGCTTCTGTAAAGGCTTGATTTGATAATATACAGGCCTTTAATTCTGCTGTACCAACTAGAAACTAGAACCTGAGTGAGAGATGTTATCTGGGCCTTCAAAATGGACCCTGTAGGAGACAGCAGTCTTCAGACCTCCTCCTTTGGTGTTTTGCATATATATATATATATATATATATATATATATATATATATATATATAAAAGCTTTTTATCTTTATATGCATACATACATGAGTATGTGTTTGAGACAGACTTGGAAAAAACAAATACATACAAATTGCCAAGCAGTAAAAGCACACTGGTGACAAATGTACAAAATAAACACAAATATATATGAAAATGAAACAAAATTGTTTCTTGCTCAGTTTTGGAGAGATAATTCCAAAAGTATTTATACTATTTTCAAAACCTTTTATGAAATGTTCACATTTCATGGAGGTAATGCCATCAATCTTTATTCATACATGTACAGTCCCTCACAACCACATCCACAACAAGTGGCAGCTGGGACATCCAACTCCAATAATCGTGAATCTTCTGCCTCACAATGATTATCCTCATTGAGAAAATCGCCTTTTTGACCTCTGTCTTCACCCTTTTATGCACCACTAGTTAGGTAGTTTGTTTCTCATTATTTTAACTAATATAGTCAATTTCCTGGCTAGATATTTTTTAAATTTAAAGACACAACACACTTAAATCCATATCCCTCATTTTCCACAACATCACTATATTGTGTTCATGGTTGTGTGTGCATGTGCACAACGCTATGTGTATGTGTGTGTATGCGTGTGTGTTTGTGTGCATGTGTGCGTGTGCGTGTACGCGTGTGTGTGTGTGTGTGTGTGTGTGTGTGTGTGTGTGTGTGTGTGTGTGTGTGTGTGAGCATTCTTGGGTATATAAGATGGCCTTGAATAAAATAATTAGACTGTTGGTTGTCTTTTTACACAATAGAATTTTTTTTCTCAGGACACTGCAGAAATTCCAATACTCTTTCACTGAGCAGTACAGGAGTTACAAACATTAATCTGAACAGGCAGATAACTGCTTTATTTCATATTCTAGCTGGTTTATATTTCAAGAGTCAAACAGTATTTCTGACTGTACTGTACATAAATGTGCTAAGTTGGGCAACTCAATTATTTGGTACATGTAACGAGCAAATTGTCTGCATTCAGTTTACTTGGAATGTAGATAATTGAATTCATATACTCACATTTTGTTTTATCATTTCATTTCTGTTCTTTCTTTATGTTTATTTTCCAAGGATGTATTAAAGATCACTTGCAACTTTCACATTTCATTTTTATTCCCCATCTCTTCAGCTTCTTATCCCGTTACCTGTAACAGTCCTACATTATGCTCTTCCATTCAATTTAACGTAACCCAGTATGAAATTTTCTCATTATAATTACCTCCTCAGTTTTCTTTTGTTTCTCCCAGGAGAGGTTTCAATTAGTGTGCTTTTTCTTGCTGCATGTCACCTTTGAGCTACAAGGTGGGTCTGATTCTAACTTAAAGGATGCTGAAAATAAATGAGGTGCCATCTCCAGCTGCCCTGCAGAAGGTGGTGTCTCTTACCAAACTATCTTTACTTTAATAGATGATAAATGGAAAGAAAAGCAGCCTTATTAATGCAATAGCCCACCATTTAGCTGGCATGCTACATCCTATCATTACTCAAGTCAATAGTCCAGGGTTGTCAAATTCAGTATTTTAACACACGTTTCTGAACAGAGAATGAAGCTTTATTCAATCTGGCAAAGCTGTATTATAAACTCTATCACAAGAGCCAAGACTCCCGAAAGTTGCCACAGAGTTTTCTGCATTTCTACATTCTAGTCCCATGCATCTCTCTCTCTCTTTTTTTCTCTCTCAACACACACACACACACACACACACACACACACACACACACACATACATATATATATATATATATATATATATATATATATATATATATATATATATATATATATATATATATATATATATATATAATACACACAGATGCACAGTCACTAGTGCACAAGTACACACACACACACACACACACACACACACACACACACACACACACACACACACACACACACACACACACAAACACACTAATTAGCTCTAGTGTTGCACTGCACAGATTAACTGGCTTCAGATCTGCACCATTATACCCCGTTAACTGTACATAATTATTCATAAATAATGTGTACTATGAATCAGGGATGGTGAACCACAATATAGCATACCAAAGCCCTTTGCAATTCCCAAAACAGGCTACACAGCAGGTTATATGCAGTCTTTCCCCACTAAGTAGTCACTCAGTGTATGGAGTACAAGTTGAAATGACACCCCACCACCAACAAACATGAGTCAAAGGCACAGTGGCATCAGTGTGCCAGCTGCTTGGATTATCCCAGTGGTGTAACCTGTATCTAAATCAGTGTACAGTCTGACTGTCTAGTACATGGCAGTGCAGAGATTCACATTGCCTTCTAATATTTTGCTTTGGGTACAGAATAATGTTCCATGAGTTGCAGCATAGTTCATCAATGTGGGATGTGCTTTATCCAGATATTGACAACCACGATCTATGCCTATTGAAATGCAGCAGTTCATTGTGGCATCTGATATATATCTATCTATATATATATATATATATATATATATATATATATATATATATATATATATATCACACACACACACACACACACACACACACACACACACACACACACACACACACACACACATATATATATATATATATATATATATATATATATATATATATATATGGATCTACTTTGAAATGTTGAAGCCCAGATAACCGAACTGCATTTACGCAAGACCAGAAGCGCGAAACATTACATACCTGAATAGCAAGTTTTTCCCAATACAAGTAAGCACATGCACAAAGTTCAATGAAACACACACCTGAGTAAATTAAACCCATCTAAGTGGGGGACTATGCACCTCACATCCCCCAATATGAGGCACTGCTTCTGCTCTACACACACACCAATTATATATACCAACACTGGGATTGCACTACAATGAAGAAAAGGGCATGTTGGTCAAATGTAAACTTGACCTAGAAAAAATTCACCATTCAGGCATGTAATGTTTCGCCATTTTTGTCTCGCGAAAATGCAGTACGGTTATTGGCTTTTGGCTTTTCAAATGGGATCCATATATATATATATATATATATATATATATATATATATATATATATATCTATATATATTTATTTGTTTTATTTATGTTTATAGTCCAACTGGATATATTTCCATTTTCAGTAGAGGCCCAGGGAGAAAAGCTCCATTTGTGACCCAGAAATCTACTAACACAAATATATCATACATACTTATACAAATAAAGGACATTACAATATTAGGTAGTGAGTATTAGTGTGAGGAGAATTGCGTTAAATACCTATATACTTACAGACTAGGATATGTCACTTTTCAGTATATCTGTGGTAATATACAGAAAATGTGAAATTTACATTCATGTCAAAGTTATTAAATTTACAAGTGATAGTTACTACTTACAGAAGGGTAAAGTAATATTGATTAGTGAGAGGAGGCAGTATAGAAATAGGAGTAGTGAAAGCAAGTATTAGTCAGGCTTGCAATAGGGGCACAACCAGTGTGTTTTAAGATGTTTCTTGAGCCTTTAAAGAGTGGGAGGGAAGGTTGTAATGTTAGATCAGGTTGCATAAGGTTCCAGTTTTTTCCAGCAGTATTGGAGAACAAGGAATCCCCAGCCAAGTTATTAGACTTGCTTATGCTAGCAAGAAGTTTACTAGAGGAGTGTAAGGAGTTGAGATTCCTATAGGGGGTAATAAGGTTGGAAAGTATTGTGGTGTTGTTAGGTTGGTAAAATATCTTATGAGCAATGGTAAGTTGGGAGAGTATCATAATGTTTTTTAGTTCTAGCCAGTCTAGTTGCTTTAGGTTCTGACAATGGTGAGTTCTAAATGGGTTCCCAGTGGCAAATCTGGCTATATTATTATAGGAGTTAGCTAGTTTGATGAGGTCACTTTTTTAGGTTAGTATATATGGGTGAGGCATAAAGAAGAGTCGAGATTAAATGGGAGTGGGCAATTTTAGTTCTGGATGCTGGAATTAAGAAGGGTTTAATTCTATATAAGGAGCCCAATTTTCTATTTACTGTTTTAATGGAGTTATTAATATGGTTGTCAAAGGTGAGGTTATTGTCTTGTCTATTGTGATTCTTAGAAGTTTGGTGGTAGAGTCTGGGGTTATAAGGGTGCCGCTACTGGATTTGATTGAGAAGTCTATAGAGGGGGATTTATTGTTAGGTGTACAGAGTAAGAGCTTGGTCTTTTTGGCGTTCAAAAGGAGGCAGCATTTCAAGAACCAAGCCTCTACTATGGTGAACACTTTCTGGGTTAGAGAATGTAGTTGAGATATAGAGTTGGCAGAACAAATGAGCATAGAATCGTCTGCATATTGTATACAGGTGGCTTGAGGGATTGCTACATGGAGGTCACTGATGAACAGGGAGAAAAGAAGAGGTCCTAGAATAGAGCCTTGAGGTACTCCAAGGGAGAAGGGCAGGTGGGAAGATAGCTTATTTTCCCAGAGAACTGCCTGTTGTCTATTGTTAAGGTAGGACTTGAACCAGAGGACAGCCTTGGTGTCTAGAGAGAGGGATTGAAAGATTTTTATGAGTAAAGAGTGGTTTACCATGTCAAAAGCTTTTGACAGGTCAATAAAGAGTGCAGAAGAGAGGCTATTATTGCTACAGTTACAGTTGATGGAGTTGGTGAAAGAAAGGAGAGCTGTAGTGGTACTATGAAATGGTCGAAAGCCATATTGGCAGTTAGCTAAGATGGTATGTTGGGTTAAGTGATCTATTAGCTGGCGATTAATGCATTTTTTCATGACTTTAGCTAAGGGTGATAAGAGAGCTATGGGTTTGTAATGGGAATAATCATTTGAGTTACCACCTTTATGTAAAGGGATTATGTGGGATATTTTCCAAATGTCTGGGATAATTTGTTCGTTTATGGTTCTATTTATAAGGATGGATATAGGATAGGCTACTGATTTAGCTGCTGTTTGCAAGTATTCTTATGGTAACTGGTCTGCAGAGGGGGTACATGGTTTAAGTTTTTGGATGATTTTTTGGATGTAGTTAGTGGAGATGGGTTGTAGTTGGAAGGTTGGCAGAGAATCAGGTAAAGAGGCAGGGAGACTAGCATTGTATGTGGATAGTTGTTGGGCTAAAGATTGTATGGTGTCTGTAAAGAAGGTGTTAAAGGCATTGGCAGTTTGCTGGGGGTTATTATTATCAGCTCCAAGTGGAGATGGTGTGCTAGAGTGGCCAGGGTGTAGAAGTCGATTTATGCTTGACCAGAACTTTTGTGGATTATTATGGTGGGTTTGCTGTAGTTTCCAATAGTAGTTCTTTTTGTCAGTGAGTATGGCTCTTTTTGTAATGTTTCTCAATTGTCTAAAGGTTTGTTGCTCAGAGATTGTCCTGGTAGCTCTCCACTTAGCCCAAGATTTGTTCCTCAGCAATATCTTTTGTCTAGTGTCTTTTGACAGCCATGTGGCTGGCTTAGACTTCATTCTAATAGACCGTTTGGGTGCGTGTTCATCTAGGATGGTTAAGAATTTGGAGTTGAAATATTTAACAGCCTCTTTGAGTGGGAGAGTTTTTAGAGGGGTCCAGTCACAGGCATTAAGTTCATTTTGGAAAATTACAGGGTTAAAGTGTTTATTGGCCCATGAGATCCTGTACATGGGGGAGTTAGGAATATAATTTTTTTGTCTTATAATATAAGTTAAAGTATGATCACTTACATCATCAGGCAAAGTTCCTACTTTATAAGTTTGTTGTTGTTTGTTAATAAGAAGCCAATCTAAGATACTCTTTTTTTTGTTTGGTTTGTTAGTTCTAGTAGTGGTGGAGATTTTTTGACTGAATCCATGAAGATTAATATGTGAGGAAGGGTTATCAGTATTGACACACTTCCAGTCAGTATTAAAGTCACCTAATATAATTGTTTCTTGTGGATAAGTAGTAGATACCCAACTTAGAATATCCTCTATAGTAGTGCTATTATTACTAGGAGGTAGGTAGATACAGTTGATGTTTAGCGATTTACTAGTATTGAGTTGCAGTCTAGAGATAAGGACTTCTGCCTTACTATCTTGGGGGGAGGTGTAGAGTATTGAGGAGATCTGTAATTCAGTTTTATAAAGAAGAGCTACTCCTCCACCCTTGTGTTTTGTGCAGTCAAGTCTCAATATATTATAACCTGGGGGAATTATCTCAATGTCCTTAATTCCTGGTTTTAGCCAAGTTTCTGTAAGACAGACAATATCAAAGGAATGAATTGCAAGAAGGGCATGGAAATGGGCAACTTTGTTGTTAATACTGCGGACATTAAGCTGTCCTATTAATAAGGAGTTGGAGAGACTGGTTAAGGTAGGTAGGGTAGAGGGAGTGGTGCTTTGAGTTGTTACTGTGGAAACATTGGTTGGGCCTAGGTTGGGGTGCATGTCACCATCTTTTAAGGTGGGAGCTTTTAGTCTAGAAACTGGGTTATAGATGAAGCTATATATATAGATAAATAAAGAAATATATATATATATATATATATATATATATATATATAATGTGTGTGTGTGTGTGTGTGTGTGTGTGTGTGTGTGTGTGTGTGTGTGTGTGTGTGTGTGTATAGTGCTTTATCACATAGGAACAGAAAGGTTAATTTTATAAATTAGGATCTCATGGCTGGATTCCATCAAGACCTACGTCAAGCAGGAAGTCCTATACACTAATACATGAGCTTTACCTGTTTTCTTCTATTGCTGAACCTTTTGCTCCCTTCATTTTGCTTTTTTAAACCTTAAATTTATGTGGTTGCATTCCACTGAAGAATCAGGTGCACATAGCCAAGCAGAGAGATTATTAGCAAATGATGTTATCACTGTCAGCTCTCACCAGCCACCTCCAACTCTCACTCTCTGAGGGCACACTTAGAGCCAAGAGAATGGTACTGTAAGCTTACAGACATACAGCAATATTTTTAAGCTATGCAGTCCTGATAAATAATATTGACAACTCTGCTTGTTGCAGATTACTGTTTTTTTTTTTTTTGGAGTGGTATAGAAGAGTTATAAGTACAGATATTAATCCATGAGGAAATTCTGTGACAGCTAATTATTTAATAAAAAAAAAAAAAAAAAAAGACTGGATAACAGCCAAGATCAGAGTCTGCAGGTGCAATGCTTCTTCTGCATTTTGCTGCTGTAGTGGTCTAACCTGATGAAGTGCCCATTGTAATCCATTGCAAATTTCAAGTAAACATGGTTATTTATTTCACATACTCAGTGATGTACAGTTATGAATCTAAGCAAAGGGCATATGCTGTACATGCTATATGGCATGGCAAAGGTCACAGATAACAATTGTTAAAAGAAGTCAAGCTGTTCATTTCCTTGATTGTTGGAGATAAGATGCTCAACATTAAATCACTGCTGCAGTGCATTAAGCAATATGGGGATGTCCTGCCAAGGATCAACTCAGACTGCCAGCTTTTCAAAGACTTAGGGCTTTTTCCATGTACACTAGCCACTAGTAAGCATGAGAGATGTGGAGAAAACCAGCGGCTAGGGTGTTGAATACTTTATAGCTTGTTTGCCACTGAAGAATGCTTTCCTCCACTGGTTTCAGCAGATCAACAGTTGCCTGGTAATTCCTTTTGGCTGGGCATATACGTTCCCCATTGTAGATTTCCTTCCACATTTATTTAAACATGCTTTATTTTGATTAGTGATACATTTTTGGACATTACTGCCAATTTAACTACTTGACTCGTAAATTTTATCTCAGCATTTAAGTGGTTTTCCTTGGACTGCTCTGAGGCAACTTGTGTGTATAAATTATGTTTTCTTCATAAACTAACTATATTTTACCTCAGAACTTTTTTGCCGGAGTTATACTTAGTGAACATGGTAGTCTTTTTATTTTGTTTCCGGAAAAAGTTACTTTTCTATCAACAATTGTGATCAGCACTTCCCATTACATTGACTGCTTATCACACACTACTTTTAGCAGTAAGTCACTTCTGATTCCTTTTGAGGATTCCCTAACCTTTGGGGGAATTTGAGTAAATGTTGTGAGAAAAAGTGTACTGATTATGCATTACTTTGTTGTGAGGGGCTAGACCAAGACTGTTTGGTCCTTTTGACTAAAGATATTTACCTCAGCAATTACCATTTTAGTGAGGAGGTTCCACCTACTCTTCTTGGCTTCATTATCCATCTGTGGGACTCTGTGTGCAGCTAGAACATGGATCAGTGTCCAGTTAAAGCTATCACACATTCTTCCAATCTACAAAAAAGAAAACTCTTGTTTGGAAGGTTTTAGTCTTCAAACCAGTTTCCTTCTTGCATAAGCAACTAATGGGTGACTCTGTATGGCCATATTTTGTTCCTTAGGCCACACATCTTTTTTCTTCTGTTTCTTCTAAAGTTTTTCTTGGGATGCCACTATGGATTGTAAGCCAGGCACATCCTCTGCAGCTGTACAGTTGCCCATGAGAGGGGGAGGGAGAACCACCCTTTGAAACATTGGTGGAGGTAGTAGAGGATGCTCCTTCAATAATCTGCACTGATGAGTCTTTTCCTAGATGTAGAGACTACTAGAAAAAGAAAGCATAAGTCCAGATATGTTTTCCTCATTTAAAGCAGATAATTGTCTGGTTTGATGAAAGGATGGTTGAGAGCATTTCAGTCCCTGAGTGATTATTATCCTCCTTAGATGAGTAAAAAATATTTATTCCCTAACAGATTCTGATTCTCAGTATAAGGGACAGGATTTGGATTGGGACTCATTTTTATATTTCCTTCTGATTCCTAAGAAAGTTTTAGCTCAGACTGTTCTCCTAAAGAATGGTCTTTTTCAAATACTGTTGCCAGTATAAGGTTCTAGTTCCCATGGGAATGCCGATGAGTTTTCATTAAATTGCACCTGTCCTTTCTGTTTTGCCTGTCTTATATTTGGCAGTCTTCACTTTTACTGACAGTTAGCCATCTGTTCTCAAAAAGTCTTAAAAGTTGCATAAGTTTTCTTTCTCTAACCCTAGGACAGATCCTGCAGTAATTTCCTTGTCAAAGTCAACTTCAAACAATCTTCTTTCAGCTGGCAGTGTTACCTCCTTCTGGCAAATTTGGAAAGGTTTTTCAAAGAGGGAAAGGATTTTATCCAAGATTTTTTCTTATGCCAAAGAAAAAATTGAATCTCAAGATATGTCCTAGATCTTTCTTTTGCAAAACCCTGACATCATAGTTTCAAAGTTCAAAATGGTCTCCCTAAAATCTCTTCCTTCTAAGGATTTTCTGGTGACTTTGGATTTAAAAGATGCTTACCATCACATTCCAATCAGCAACAATTTCACGTACTTTTTGCATTTCTCTGCATGTGGCTTGCATTTCTATGTTGTTATACTGTGCTTTGGGTTATATGCAACCCAGGAGGTTTTGCAAAGTATCTGATTCCTGTAATAGCCCATTGCAGGTTTTCGGGCATAGATATTAATTGTATTTAGATAATTGCCTGATTTTTGTAAGCTATTTCTTAGCCAAGGATTTCATGTGAATAGATAGAAATCTATTGTCATTCCTTTTCAGAAGATGATGTTTCTAGGGTGTCTTCTAGATACAACACTTATCATGGCATTTCTTCTTCTACACAAAGTGGAGAATTACAGGGAAGATTATCTGATATTTTCAAACCAGATTCAGACACCTGCCAGAGAATATCAGCTTGGAAGATTTTGACTTTTAGGTAGTTTTGAAACCAATTAATTGTGTTATTGCCAAATTTAAATTGCAGAGTTTACAAATGAGGAAGATATGGTTAACTGCCTTAAAGGTACTAGTCATGTCAGTGAAAGAAAAAGATTAATGGAGTCACAAGAAAATTCTATGTTTAGGCCTATATTTTCTATCTTGGCTCATCCTATCATTGCTAAGCAGTATTCACTAAGCACTGGATTGTTCATGTACTAACAAGGAATGTGAGCTAGGTTTAGACTATGAGACAGGTTAGTTTTACCTTACTGATGATGTGCTGTTGCAATAGTAATCCTGCTCATTATGAGGAGAACCATAGGTTTTGACATTTGGTTCATATATTTGGTGAGGAGCTAATGCTGTGAAGCTGACATCTGTTGGATTATGATTGAACACCTCTAAGGCAGAATCCCACCTAAACATAATGATACCACAGTGCTGCAGATCTCCAGGTGGTCAGAGATAGATGGCTGCAAAGTCAGTGAGGAGTGCTGCTTGTCAGCAGGTTGAAGCACAGACAAAAGAGGGACACCTCTCTCCATCCATACACCACAAATTCGTTGGGAACTGTGTGCTACATTATTCACAGACAACCTGATTCTGGGACAGGGTTTCATTCATAGCAGAGCAGGAAAAAGTTGCTATCTATTGAAAGCCAGCCCTGGAGTCAAGCTTTTATTGCAGAAGAAAATTACACAGAAAATACAGCACTCATTTATCATATTAACCCCATATTAAATTCTCTTTCTCTGATGGACTTACCAGCTGCTCTGTCCTTGTCTTTCCAGTTATAGCTGTCTTTAAAAGAAAAATTAATAAAAGAAAAAGAAGACAAAAATTAATAAAATAAAATCCTCAGGTCTTCTGTACAGCCCACTTGCTGTCCAATCCCTTCAAGATATTTGTGCCATTTGAGCATCTGAGT
Source organism: Protopterus annectens (assembly GCF_019279795.1). Classification (NCBI taxonomy): domain Eukaryota; kingdom Metazoa; phylum Chordata; order Ceratodontiformes; family Protopteridae; genus Protopterus; species Protopterus annectens. The sequence continues at coordinate 1,848,679,043 of NC_056739.1, read as the reverse complement.
TATCAAATTAGTTGTAGCAGGCATTTTGAACTGTCTTTACAAGGATACATTATAAAGCAGCAGATGTTTCTAGAGAAACCTGTCCTTACAATGACATTTAAGATGCAGAGAGATAGTTTCTCATCTTGGTCCTATTAAAAGGTATTGCCACTACTAAGAAACTACTCTTAACAGTTGCATCCAATGAGGTCTTTTCTTTGATTGAAATAGATCTGACAAAGCACAGCTTGCAGTGATATTAGCAAACCAGGAATAAACGGTAATCATTTGAAATGTCAGGACCCCTAGAGTGAGTCCTAAAATACAGAGACTGAATGGCTGAGAAAAATAAATTTACATTTATTAATCTGAGATGGCCATTTCACAGAATTTTCTCTTTTCTCCAAGGTATGGTGATCTCTGAGTTAGTATATAAAAGTTCAGTGGGGCTTGCCTCCACATTTGGGGGTGCAGGGGGGACTTGCCTCCTCCAAAAAAAAGAAGTTTAAAAGAGAAGAGTGATGTTTGAGATTTTGGTCTTCTCCTGTATTTTCAGTCTTTTTTGGGGGAGTGTCAGAACTCAGCATTTGGAGTGTGCCAACATTTGAATAGGGAAGTAAAAGAAAACAAAAATGCTATCTTATCTTAGCACTGCTACACCTGTTTAAAAGCACTGAAAAGATCTGGCTGGTAAGTGCATCTCCATGTTTTTCACCGCAATGGCTGAGGTTTCTGTTAAAAGTTTTACTTGTCATGATTCAGGTTATTTGGTGGAAAGCCAGAAAATCAGGGTCCTTGGCAATTGCTTTATCTAGTTTCCATTCATTATCATATTTGATTATTCAGCATACGATGTCCCACCTTTATGTCTTAGAAGACCTGCCCATGAAGAAGTGGTGATACACAGAATCCCATTTGAAACCACCATTAACTCCCCCTGAAATGGTTACCCCCACACCATTATTCATTGCATCCTGTTGATTGAACAATATTTTGGGCATCTTTATTATTATTATTGTTATTATTATTATTATTATTAGCAGCAGCAGTAGTAGTAGTAGTATTAGGTGTGGCTATCTGTATAGTGGCATTTCTTGCATTAGTGTAACATTTATTCCCTTATGTGGGTCGGTGCTGAATACCCCCCCCCCCAAGGTAATAATATGTAGGCACACTGTTATTCTTTTAGTGTTGTTGTTACCAGTTTAAAGAATGTCATGGTGATCAAAAGGTAGGTTCTTCCTTTAACAAATCCTTAATGTTTGATATGTAATATAACTGGGTCCTCCACATCCTTGTCGGTAAATTCCAACATGCCTCTTTCCATGATATTAAATAGAATAATGATCAGGCTGATGAGTTTGAAATGAGACATTATGTTTGTTGTGATGATTCCCCCAACGTTGTGACTTGGTACCACTTCCGCTTGTTGTCATAGATCATGGATATACTCACATTTTGTTTAATATGAACGCAAAAGGTCTAATTAAGTGTTCCTGTATTCTGCACAAGATACTGTTGGGTATGTTGGCTGGTGCCATGGAACTTAAACTTTTAATATGCAGTTAATGGATATTTGTACATGGTATTTAGAATATTATAACATATTCATTTGTTTGTTGCGAAGTTTGATAGGTCCATAGCAGGTTAACTGCCCATGTGTGCCATTTTAAGTTTAGACAATTACCTCATGTAAGAATCAAACCCTGCACCTTATGTCTGTAAAGGCAACACCTTACCCATTATACCAACCTCTTCCCCATTCATAAACACTCTCTGTCAAAAACAATCATTCATTTGATAACTAAATCCAGAGTCCTGCATGTAGACATCCGGTAGATATGAAGAATAATCACAGCAGGCAGCTGACGCTTTTTTACAAAATCTGATCAACAAAAGGTATGCTGATATCAATACATAAATGTTGTCATGTTCCTGTATACAGGATGCAGAGGACTTGTTTAAACCTTTTCTTCACCTACAGAACAGGTCCTGATAAGAGTTATTATCATGTGACACAAATGTGGCAGAGATCACTACGTGAACACATACTACTCAAGTTGCCCCTATTGAGATAGGGGGGTTTGGACGGCCAGGTGCCCCAGGTGCCTGACAGTCACATTGTCAGTCCTAGAATACTGTATACTACTTGACATTTTGATCCTTCCTTGTATCCCTAACAGTGGTCATGCACAAGCCATTTGGTTACTGTTCTTCACAATCTCTTCCTAATCTCTTCCTAATGCCTATGAAAAAAGTGCAGGTTTCTGAAATGTTGTTTTGCATACCACTGTTGCTCATTTGCACTAATCCAGATTTGCCTGTCTATGAGCAATAATCAATGTGCATCAGCCTTATTCTTTACTTTGTGCTGTTATGGATGTTTTATCATTTACATTTTACAAGATGTCACCACACCAGTACAATTTGTACACATGGTGCAGCTCATTCATGAATCCATTCCCTTTCAAAAATATTTCAATAGTTAGAATTAAAACAGTTACACGTGTTCTAGTCTTATATACATTAGATAAGAAATATTAGAATTTTGATGTTATCCTGGCTTGTCTATGTGCAATGAAGCATTTCTGGCATGGCAGTTTAGATAAGATAATAAGAATTTGTTATGGTTTGTACAATGAATTATACTCTATTGCATCTGAGATTATGTTACATAACAGGTCTGCATGAAAAGCATATTGAAAGATGTTTGACAGATTTCAAACTGACTTTAGTAGTGGATGACATGTAAGATGGGGAAGTGCTAAAAGGTACAGAGAGAAAGAGAGAGGGGGAAAGGGGGGAGAGAGTGAGAATGAGACTTTAGTACTTATGTGGATAACTCTTTCTGTCATTTGAATATCATGTTTCCCCTATAGTCAGGAAATCCTTTTGTATAGCCCAGTTAATTGCCAAGAGAATATCTTCAATAGCCAAAGAAGTAATTGAAACCTTTGAGTTATTTCCTTATCAGACCCATCACTGAATACAGTATCCCCGTTGGTTTGTACAAATCCAAGCATAGCACTCGAGTGGAAAGGCCCCAACGATTTATATCAAAGAATCTTAAAGATCTTAAATACTTCAACTATCCTAAAGATTAGCACAACTCTCTTATTTAGCAATAATCCATGACTGGATGTGGGTAATACAGGATTTACCCATGACTGGTATGGTTTGAGCATGAGGGTGAAGCCCGAATGATTAAACAAAGTCAAACATGTGTAAATCCTACATTACCCACACCAAGTCATGGATTATTGCTATTATACAACGCTATTATTTAAAAAAAATTCTCATCTTTTCCAAATAATGACTTTAATGTTCTTCCACAATCAGCTGTTGGTCTTGGGCATTTAAGATATGAGCTGTGCATGTGCAAAGTCCTATATGTGTGAATTTCTGCAACGTAAACTGAAGTTTCCACTGTTTTTTTACTCCACCATAATGAGTTTGCTGTGGTGCCTTCTGTGCAGGGATAGTATGTCTGTGTAGCTGGTTGTAGGGACACTGCCACTACTGAGAACTGTAATATTTTTTTTGTTACTGAAGTTATATGCCCAAGAGAAGTCTGTGTGGAGTCTGTGTGCCCTTGGATGTGCATGTAGGACAGATCCACTATTGAGAGCCGTTAAGGTTTTATTTTAAGAGTACAAGGTATAAAACACTAACACTTGTCATAACAGTACATAAACAAATGTGAATTATTTTTTTTTTAAGTCAAAAGAGTCTACAAGAGTCCTGCTGTTTACAGGAGAATGCTTGCTGACTCCCAACTGCCGTGATTTTTTAATTTTTTTTTTGCTTTTAATGGTTTGTGGATAGAAAAAGATATTCCCCAGGGTTCAATAAACTCCATGCAGGAATAGTGTTATTCCTGCATAGAATGAATGGTGTCCACTTCCGCATAGCTTTAACAACAGCATGCCTTACATATTCATGAAGGCGAGCTACAGATAATGGCTTAGCGGACATGAACACTACTGGGGAGTGTTTTAGTAGTTCTCACACATCCAACATGCCCCCTGCACTCAAAGTGCTGTACGGCACTTTCTAAATGCTTTCATTGTCTAAGGACACTGAAAGCAGGAAATGTAAATAGTAAGCAATGGAGGGGGTGTGTGACAGGTACTGTCACACTCCACCCCCCCCTCACATTTTCAAAGTGCTGTATGGCACTTTCTAACTGCTCTCAGTGTCCATGGACACTGAAAGGAGGAAATGCAAATAGTAAGCACTGGAGGGAGTGTGTGACAGGTACTGTCACACACCTCCTACATTGTCAAAGTGCCATATGGCACTTTCAAACTGCTTTCAGTGTCCGCAGACATTGAAAGCAGGTATTTAGATAGGAAGCAATGGAGGGTGTGTGTGACAGGTACTGTCACACTCACCCTGCATTGCAAAAATGCTGTACGGGTGGCACGGAACTTTCACCATATGTCTGAATCTCTTAGAAGCACAAAGAGGGCAAAGCTTAAAATGATGGGGGCATACCTCTCAACCTCTCAGAGCAAAAAACTGGACAAAGCATAAAATGATGGGGGGACAAATAGGGACAGATAATAAGTATTGCCCTTGCAAACTTAGAAAGCTGATAGAGGAACAGGGTCGGTATTAACATAACATGTAGGGAAGGATTAGAAGTCTGAAACTCAAATGTATGCCATTATGTAGTGACTTTAATCCTGATATTGCCCATACAGACTTAGACAGTTGATAGAATGACAGGTAGTGCATTACCAAATATGACTTACAAGGAGTATTGATATATGTAATTAAAGTGATTTTGTTAATTTCTTTTTTTTCATTCCAAGTTTAAGCAAAGCTGAGTGGGTTTGCACATTACGACCCTCTGCTCAGCATTGCTTAAACATCTCATAGAAGCTAAATACAAATGTATAGCTCAGATCCTTACTGGTGAGATAGTGCAGTGGTTAGAGTCCTGGCTTTGCCTACAGCAGTTCAAGTATCAAGACAGGTCCTTCATTTTTACATGGGAAAGCATTATTAATTTTTTTTTGTAAATTATGTAATAATTATTTGCTAACCAGGGTAGTATAGCTGCTTCAAAATATAAGTGTAAGTGCATATAACATGTGAAATCACTCAAGTATATACAAGTGTCCAATACAGTATAGTCAAACCCCAAGGTAATGTAATGAAAGCACATAGAGGGACATCATGTAAAGTAAATCATATAAACTTAATAATATGTCAGTAATTATTAAGTAAGTCATAATTCTGATATTTTTTAAAAATGAAAAGTGAGCAATGGTTAGAAGTGGTCAGCTCTGCATAGGTGGTTTAAGCATTGCTTAGATGTAAATACTAAGCAGCGCTCAGCAATTATCCCTTTAAGCACTGTTCAACTCAGCTTAGCGAATTTGAGCACTGCTTAGCTGTGATTAGCACTTTCAAAATGGTCCAATGACAGTAAAGGGTGGGAATATTGCCTTATTTAAACTGCACAGGTAAGAATACAGTCATACCAAACAACCAACGAAAAGGTCTAAAAAGACTGATAATGATGAAAAAACAACAAGGATTCCACGTAGAAAAGATTTATTCTTAAAACAAGACTTAGCGCCTCGGCTACCACAGCCTTCAACGAGTACAAAATAATGATACAAAACCACTCCCTTATATACCACTAAAAGTTAATTAATCAATCAATTAATCAATATAACATTTAAAGAGACTCCACTTCATAAATAAAGAAAAAAAGAAACGTAATTAAACAAAAACATAAATTACAATAGATATTTCCAATTAATTTCCATATTTAAACCATTCGGTGATAATGTATTATATTTTAATATGAAAATAGATTCTTTATACAATAACATATTTTTTAATAGTTTATAATCACCTTTTTTAACAAAAATCTGCTCTAAAATGGTTGCCTGTAATAAATCTGCATTACTGTTATGAAATTCTAAGAAATGTGATACAACTGAATTTTCTATTGCCCCCCCTCCTAATATCACAAACATGTTCCTGCAATCTAACCCTAAATTTTCTCTTAGTTTCTCCAATATAGAAAAGATTACATGGACATTTAAGACAATAAATAACCCCTTCGGTATAACAAGAAAACAATTTGATTGGTACAAATATTTTATTATTTATTTTATCAAATGTTAACTTTATCAAAGGGCACACAGTACAAGTATAGCAAGGTGCAGTGCCAAAAGTATTTAATGAAAATTTCAGCTTGTCAGTAGGGCATATATAATATGCTCTCACTAACATATCACCTAAACTTTGACCCCTTTTGTAAGCAATTTTAGGATTAGCAGGAAGTAATTTACTCAGAACTCTATCACTTCTTAAAAATTTCCAATAATATCTCACTATGTTCCAGATCTTATTACTCAATAAATTATATGTGGTGACAAAATAAATATCATCTGTCTGTACTTTATTATATTTTTTAGGTATATTAGTCTGGCTAGTATGACCCTCTATAGTTGTAATAAACTTATTTATAGAATCCATCAGGCATTGAATTGAATAGCCTCTATGTAAAAAAATATCAACAAGTTTACAAATCTGTTTTACTAAATCTTGATAGTCATTACATAACCTAGACAGCCTTACAATTTCTCCATAAGGTAAGGATTCAATGGTATGAGGAGGATGACAACTAGTTCCAAACAAATATTGATTCCCATCGATAAACTTTTGATGAACCGAAGTAAATATCGGTTCATCTACTTTCCCCACTAAAGTAATATCTAAAAAATTAACTTTTGGCCCTACTTGCAAGCCATCAAATTTAATTTCACAGTTGTTATTATTGAGTTCAAGTACAAAATTGGATACTAAGTCAAGACCTCCCTGACACAAAAAAATCAAATCATCAATATATCTAAAGTATAACAACACATGATTCTGTACAAAATTATTAGTATAAATATGATCTAATTCAAATTTAGCCATGAAAATATTTGCATACATGGGGGCAAAAGGCGCCCCCATGGCAGTACCCTTAATTTGATGGTAAATATTTTCATTAAAGCTAAAAAAATTATTAAACAAACAGAACTCAGTTAAATCCAAAACATAATGAGAAACAGGGCTGTCACCTAAAAAATAATGTAAAGCTCGAATACCACCCCGATGATTAATATTAGTATATAAACTCACCACATCTAAACAGATCCAGAACATATCTTGAGTCCAATGTACATGTGAAATTTTCTGAATAAAATCATAAGAGTTCTGAATATATGAGTCCAATTTTTGTACATATGGCAATAAGTGTTTATGTATCACTTCTCCTGCATTTTGTAAAAAATAGTTAGTAGCCACCGTGGGTGTGTCTCATTATTGCATGATCCAGTGTGTGTGTGTGTGTGTGTGTGTGTGTGTGTGTGTGTGTGTGTGTGTGTGTGTGTGTGTGTGTGTGTGTGTGTGTGTGTGTGTGTGTGTGTGTGTGCGTGCATTTCTGTTGGATGTCATCATCCACAGCTCCAATGCATAGCCAGCATTCCCCACCAGATGGCAATACGGGATGTCCCCCTGCTGGCAAATGCCTGGTACAGCTGTGAGGCATGCCATATGTGGGAGTTGTGATAACTACCAGGGCTCCCAGCACACACATTCATGATAACTGCCCTGGCAGTTGATGGAATGATACTTCTAGTGGTTGACATATACTTCTTCACTGGGTGGTGCCTTGATGTTGATGTGCGTGTAAGTCTATGGCACCCAGTACCTCTGGGAAGTGTGCTACACAGTGGAAGAGACACATATTGCAAAAGTGCGCTAAAGCTGGCTTTAAAGCAGGGGGTTAGAAAGAGATAGGAAATGGCCCAAAATGGCCCATAAGCTACAGGTCACTGGGCTAGAACCACTCCTCAAGGGACAGATAGGCTGCTCAGAGCTCCCCACTCTCACTGGTGAACAAAGAAGCTTGCTCCTATCCAAATAAGGATATGGGCAACACAGGAACTATGACACAGCCCAGAGATCAGCAATACCTGAAGACTGGACTATTCTAGTTCAGTAAAGGCGGGAAACAAGGAATTTTTTTTTTTTTACAAAGTAGCAGAAATTAGGTACAGAAACAGTAAATGCTTTAATTTGGCTAGCGCACTTGAGTGTGTAGCCTACCAATTAAACTAAGCAAAAACAAACTTTAAAAGTGCAAAAAAAACCTCAGAAATACAGGCAGGAATGCAATAAAACAACTTTACAGAGCTTATTTAGTAAAAGAAACAGAAAAGTCTACATATATATACAGAAAAGCAGCTAAAACACACAAACACTTCAGATGCAGTGCAACCTAGAGCACTTGAGTTGTAGCAATATTAAGGCTATTACAGTTATAATAAATGCTCTGAAATAAACTGTATATTTCCAAAATGTTTGAGAAGCACAGTCAGAACACAAGGAGGTTAAGGCGAAAGAAAAAAAAAGTTTTGTTTTACTTTTTGAAAGGGAAAAAGGAGGAACAGAAGGCCTTATCAAATGTTCTCTCTGTATTAGGCAGAATGAGCTAATGACACTAGACTGGGAGGAGTGTCACAGTAGGGGCGGGCAACTGCAAAGCCACCAAGTATAATAGCAAGACACCAACAGGGAGGGAGGGTGGGACAAAATAGCCTACAGACAGCAAGCACTAGATAAACAAATGAAAGTTTTTAAACATATAAGGATTTGTAAAGATACAGAATAGACAAAGTGCTATATATATATATTAAATTTTAAAAACAGTAATCTGTAAAAATAATCAAAAAAAAAAATCAAGATACTTATATTTTCAGCTCAGTTGCGGTCAACAACTAATCATATGGCACTGTGTGTAAAGACAGAAACCCTATCAAAGTTAGGACTTAAATACCAGAACAACTTTTTTTTTTTTTTTTTTTTTTTTTACAAGAACACAAAAGAACCAGCCCCCACTAGCCAAAAGACAATTACACAGAGGAAAGGCTTCAGTTAAAACAATAGCCTACAAACAGCAAGCACTAGAGACACAAATGAAAGTTTTTAAACAGATAAGGATTTGTAAAGATACAGAATAGACAAAGTGCTATATATATTAAATTTTAAAAACAGTAATCTGTAAAAATAATCAAAAAAAAATCAAGATACTTATATTTTCAGCTCAGTTGTGGTCAACAACTTATCAGTCTGCACTGTGTATAAAGACAGAAACCCTATCAAAGTTAGGGCTTAAATACCAGAACAGAATTTTTTTTTTACAAGAACACAAAAGAACCAGCCCTCACTAGCCAAAAGATAATTACACAGAGGAAAGGCTTCAGTTAAAACAATAGCCTACAGACAGCAAGCACTAGAGACACAAATGAAAGTTTTTAAACAGATAAGGATTTGTAAAGATACAGAATAGACAAAGTGCTATATATATATTAAATTTTAAAAACAGTAATCTGTAAAAATAATCAAAAAAAATCAAGATACTTATATTTTCAGCTCAGTTGCAGTCAACAACTAATCAGTCTGCACTGTGTGTAAAGACAGAAACCCTATCAAAGTTAGGACTTAAATACCAGAACAACTTTTTTTTTTTTTTTTTTTACAAGAACACAAAAGAACCAGCCCCCACTAGCCAAAAGATAATTACACAGAGGAAAGGCTTCAGTTAAAACAATAGCCTACAGACAGCAAGCACTAGAGACACAAATGAAAGTTTTTAAACAGATAAGGATTTGTAAAGATACAGAATAGATAAAGTGCTATATATATATTAAATTTTAAAAACAGTAATCTGTAAAAATAATCAAAAAAAATCAAGATACTTATATTTTCAGCTCAGTTGCGGTCAACAACTTATCCAGTCTGCACTGTGTGTAAATACAGAAATGCTATCAAAGTTAGGACTTAAATACCAGAACAGCTTTTTTTTTTTTTTTTTTTTTTTTTTACAAGAACACAAAAGAACCAGCCCCCACTAGCCAAAAGATAATTACACAGAGGAAAGGCTTCAGTTAAAACAATAGCCTACAGACAGCAAGCACTAGAGACACAAATGAAAGTTTTTAAACAGATAAGGATTTGTAAAGATACAGAATAGACAAAGTGCTATATATATATTAAATTTTAAAAACAGTAATCTGTAAAAATAATCAAAAAAAATCAAGATACTTATATTTTCAGCTCAGTTGCGGTCAACAACTAATCAGTCTGCACTGTGTGTAAAGACAGAAACCCTATCAAAGTTAGGACTTAAATACCAGAACAACTTTTTTTTTTTTTTTTTTTTTTTTTTTTTACAAGAACACAAAAGAACCAGCCCCCACTAGCCAAAAGATATTTACACAGAGGAAAGGCTTCAGTTAAAACAATAGCCTACAGACAGCAAGCACTAGAGGCACAAATGAAAGTTTTTAAACAGATAAGGATTTGTAAAGATACAGAATAGACAAAGTGCTATATATATATTAAATTTTAAAAACAGTAATCTGTAAAAATAATCAAAAAAAATCAAGATACTTATATTTTCAGCTCAGTTGCGGTCAACAACTAATCAGTCTGCACTGTGTGTAAAGACAGAAACCCTATCAAAGTTAGGGCTTAAATACCAGAACAGCTTTTTTTTTAGAAGAACCATTGGCATGCCTAATAGCCATAACACATGCTTTACTTTGAGGTGACATACCCCCATTTTAATTTTTGCAGAAATGTACATGGTTAGTATCTGAATACATTTCTGCAGCAGACATTGCTCTGACACAGATGTCTGTTTGCTTACTGAATCACTAATTCACCTCATTTGCATGTTTTTCACCAGCAAATTAGGTCATTAGCATTATTCAGTGGTGTCCATGTCAGAATAGTGCTGGTGGGCTTGTGCACACCCCTGGCCTTGTTTACTGGATCACTCAGAGGCCACATTCCGTGCAATAGCTGCTACACTATTCAGACACAGAGTTCTACTCCATGTAGGCTTTATTGAATCCCAGCCCTCATTTTATAGAATTCACATTTTGAACATTATTTACTTTCTCAATTTGCAGAAAGTGAAAAATCTCCATGACTAGCTGTACCTTTTCTCAATATCTACAGTTAGCCAGACTTCTTTCTATTGATAACACTGGATTTACAATGTGCATGCTGACTGCTGCATCCAATCAGTGAACATGTTTTTGTATACTATTCACCTTTTATTGTATAATTTTCAGTAGCCTACTGGCTGCTGTGATATGTCTTGTCCAGTTTTTTGATCCATGAAAGACAGAATTCTATTTAGCCTATTATTTGCAAAACCAGTGCCTGTACAAACACCATCACTGGAAACCTAAACCTATGCCAAAACATAGACAAGACTCAATGGAGGGTTGGTTCCTAACACAGTGCATAGCAAGCCCATGGAATAAGTTGCTATTACTAGTGTTTGGTTACCTTTAAGGCTAGTCTTGATCACTGGATGGGTAGACACAAATTGACATGAGGCTTATTATGTAAGACCTCACTCAATTTGGAGTTAAAGCAGTATTACGTGGTTGACAAGGGTGGCATGAACTTTTAAGTTTGTCTACCTAAAGGTGTTTGTGGTTAGGCATTTTATAATTCCCCATAAATGCTTGCCTGGTATTATTCCTAGGTTCCTGTGTTCTCAAAAGCAGCTCTTTGTTCCAGATGTAATACATGCTAGATTCACATCTTTCTAGCAACATAAAAATATTTGCCTAGGCATTCATTCTATTGGACCTCAGAATTTTCAGCTCTATGGCTTCTTTTTGGTTAATGTTTTTGCTTTTGTCATGTTCAGAAATTCCATGTATGCATGAAGTCTCTGGAGGGTATCCAATAATATGGAGAGCATTATGTGTCTTCCTGATGGATAGACAAAAAAACAAACAAACAAAAAAACTGTTGTGAGTACTCAGAAAAACAAGCTCTATAATTTGTTTAGTTTCACATAGATTTGGAGGAGCTGGTGGGGCTGAGAACAGGATTAGTGAAAGTGAGTGATAGTCATTCATTACAGAGTGTTTTCTTCATAACCACCTAGTTGATGCAGAAGATTTTGAGAGACATAGACACTCTATCTTTATTACTGTGTGTATTACTTCAATGGCAGTGATATGTAAATAAAGGATGTTTAGAAGAGGAAAATAATCCTAAGTCAGTAAAGCACTAGCATAGCTAGGGTGGGGTGAAGGGGGCAGCCACCTCTGATGCAAGGAACACCAATCACATATTAATATTTTACAGTACAGACTGCCAAAAACCACCAAGAAACAAGAACTGGAACCAATAACAAGAAATCGACCTGGAAGCTGACACCACAATTCAACGATAATCCAAAACTTGTTCTTTATTATAAAAACATGCCCAAAGCGCTTTTAGCTAAGCTTTAGGATCCCTAGCTTTTTCAAGTACAAAAACAGGTTAAAAGCATCCAGCTTAAATAGTGACTTGTCCTCAAATTAAAAACAGTTTGTACCAATTAAAAATTAATTAATTGGTAAGTTAAAAATTAACCTATGCCATTTCCAATATTTAAATAGCTACCTCCTAAAAATAAATGTGTCAAGCATGTTACTTTGTGTAAACCTTATTCAACCAACAGAATATTTCATTTAAAACCATATGAATATGCTAAAAACATCCAGAAAAAAATTTTTCTTGTTTTTTTCTTTAAATAACCGGATAAACCATTATAATTTCTTTACTCTTGTTAGAGTAGTGAGATCTAAATACAATATACATGCTTTCAATAATAAACATTGAATGAATGAATCTGCCAATATAATGAGAGGCTGTCAATAATGACAAGAACTTATCAAACAGTAGAATAAGTAGGTGCAACAAACCTAGTGTGGGCTCCACATATAGGGAAGTGGAGTTATTGCTACAACTCAAGTGCTCTAGGTTGCACTGCATCTGAAGTGTTTGTGTGTTTTAGCTGCTTTTCTGTATATATATGTAGACTTTTCTGTTTCTTTTACTAAATAAGCTCTGTAAAGTTGTTTTATTGCATTCCTGCCTGTATTTCTGAGGTTTTTTTTGCACTTTTAAAGTTTGTTTTTGCTTAGTTTAATTGGTAGACCTCACTACTCCAACAAGAGTAAAGAAATTATAATGGTTTATCCGGTTATTTAAAGAAAAAACCAAGAAAAATTTTTTCTGGATGTTTTTAGCATATTCATATGGTTTTAAATGAAATATTCTGTTGGTTGAATAAGGTTTACACAAAGTAACATGCTTGACACACATTTATTTAAGGGTATAATCTTTTAGGAGGTAGCTATTTAAATATTGGAAATGGCATAGGTTAATTTTTAACTCACCAATTAATTAATTTTTAATTGGTACAAACTGTTTTTAATTTGAGGACAAGTCACTATTTAAGCTGGATGCTTTTAACCTGTTTTTGTACTTGAAAAAGCTAGGAACATCCTAGCGAAAGCGCTTGTGTTACGTTTTGGGCATCTGTTTTTATAATAAAGAACAAGTTTTGGATTATCGTTGAATTGTGGTGTCAGCTTCCAGGTCGATTTCTTGTTATTGGTTACAGTACAGACTGCACAGTGGAAATGTGTATTATGTGCCTGTCACACAAGGTGACACAACAATGGGAAGATGTCTTTGTGAGATAACATCCTTACATGAACAATGCAGAGGACATCTATCAGGGATGTTATATAACAGTTGGGGAAGGGTACCTATTGTGAAGCTTTGCAAACTGATTAATATGAGTATAATCTCAGCAGAGGTTTCCAACAAGCGGGACACAGTTACAGGCTTATGGACAGCAGTAAAAGAAGCATGCATAATTATGGACAATATCAGAATAATACCACCAGTAATCCCATGTCTCTGACATAACATATGTGATTCTGAGTGATCAGAGATGGTTCTGCACAAACACACTTGTACAATTATGACACGTCAGCAATCTTGGAAGGTAATCACACACACACTGTCCTGACACTGTAACAACTGCTAGAGGTATTAGGAGGGACACTGCTATACCTGTATGTGACATTATGATCAATACAGGCTAGTTGACTTGTCTGCATGGCTATATATATATATATATATATATATATATATATATATATATATATATATATATATATATATATATGGATCTACTTCATAAAGTCAAAATTTCAAAATGCTGACAATCATATGGCTGACACCATATGACTGACATTTGAAATATCGACAATGGAAGTAGACCATGAACAAGGATAATATCGACAATAGAAGTAGACCATGAACAAGGATAATAAAATTTCTCTTAAACTGCTCCATCCCCCTGTAACTTTAATATACCAACTCCGAGATCGCACTACAGTGCAGGAATGGAAATCTTTCCATTCCACATTGTACTGAGATGCCGGTTTCACATTGTCAGCATTTCAAATGTCGATTACATGGTGTCGGCCATATGATTGTCAGCATTATGAAATATTGGCAATGTGAAGGGTCCCTATATATATATATATATATATATATATATATATATATATATATATATATATATATATATATATATATATATATATATATATATATATATGTATACACGCACACACACACACACACACACACACACACACACATATGGCACAATCTACAGTGTCACAAATGTTACACATGCCATCAGTGTTAACAAACAGCTATATATGTACTGTGCATCCTCACAGGAACAGGTATCACACATGAATCTGGTGTAATAACTTGGTAGAAATTCTCCACCATCAGAGAATAATGTTTATGTAACAAAAACCTAGGTATAGCTAATAAGATGTGTAACAGCTCACTGTGGCAAAGGTGGTACACTTCAGTTACACATCACTGAAAGATATGTAGGGAGGTAGATGAAGAAGGGTGCATTGTACTCAGTTATTGGTGTGAGGAAAGCTGAGAACTATGGAAGTATTATGGCCTTTGATTTGGACATCCTTCACATACTCAGTAGTTGTGTTACAAACAAGGAACTAATCAGCACTGTGGCCACTTGCTGATGGATGTTCCACATACCATCTACCCCAGGACACAGGTCACATCCCTAATGGTCTGATTATAGGGTGTAATGTCTACATTATCCTTGGGATGTGCATTTGTTTTCATGATGTAACAAATCCCTCCATGTTCTTGTTTCACTGGGGATGTTGTCATGGCTGTGGCAGCAGTCTTTGGTGTGTGTTGATACTGTCTGTATCATACTGATATCACAACTGGAGTTAATGATTGCCCACAATCTGTAGTCCTTCAGACAGCTGTTTAGACACAAAATGTGCATATAATTTGTGACGTCTATGACTTAAATAATGGACAGGAAAGGGCCTAGCAGACAGCCCTGATGTACGGACCTGATCACTGGACTTGAGATATAGGTCAGTTCACACATTTCAACATATTTGGATGCCACATATGTGATCCACTGGTCAACCCACATGGTGATATACGTGTTTATGGCCACATCTGACAGTATTGAGTGAATACCTCAGTATGGATTTGTGTCAAATGCCTTGGGCTTGTTAAGTTCAAAAGGATGTTAGCGCTGTCATCATGCATGCCCTTGATGACCTCTTTGAGAATGTCTAACAGATGTAACAGACATGATGTAGCATTAATAACTCACACAGGTCTGTTGCACACAGCTTGGATATTGCTAGTGTCCATTTAGAAAAGATCCATGATGACATGTTGCACTACCTCTCAGATGAGGAGAGTCAGGATGTGTCTATACATGCATGCATTGGGTGCTGTCCCCCCAACTTGGATGCATGTTGATGTACATCCTTCTATGGGAACATAGTCTGTGTGGAGGGTGTGTTGAAGTATGCATTCATCCATGTCAGAAAGGTGTATGTGGTAAGTAATGCTATAGATGATCACTGATGTTGTCACAGCCCATTGATTCTGTGTGCTAGGCCTGGATGAAGGTAAGACAGTGCATACTACCTATCTTGATCTGGCCTAGGGTTTGGACACAATCCCCCATGCAGGTGTCACTGAGAAACTCTCCCAGCTGGGGATAAACACTTACATCACTAGTTGGGTAACCAATTGGCTCACCAACAGAACACATTCTAGAAAAGTTGGTGAAGTATCCTGTACCACTAGAGATGTCACAATTGGAGTACTCCATGGATCTCTGATTGGCCCTTTACTGTTTGGAATCTATTTTTCAGCAATTCAGGCTAAAGCATATGGCCTTTGAATTACTAAGTTTGCTGATTCTTGCATATTGGGTGCAATCATTGAGTCCACCAATGATGATAAACTACAGGAGGGGCTAACACAGACAAATGATTGGTGACACAGCTGCACTGTCTACAAATAAATTCAAAAATGTGTCTTTATTTTGTCATTCTGCAAGATGGAATTCCCTGCTAATTACAGCACTGACAACACTCCCACTATGCCGAAACCTGGTGATGCAAGACCAGGGCACACACTTCGATAGCAATCTGAACTTTGATCACCAAGTGTCCACAGTAGTTTCATAGTTTCATAGTATAGTACTAAGCTATCTGCCCTGGGGCATTTGTAAGCCTTGCCATAGTGATGTGGCTTTTGCCACCCCATGAAATGGTACAAAAATGTACAGAATAAATCTAGAATACTGTGCCTCTGTCTAGTAGTGACACAATGAAGGTCCCCTTAGTAGTATGAAAGGCTATGTTGTGCACATCATAAGTTACACCATCAAATTCAGATCTGAGGATTATATAACAGCACTGTACTCAAACCTCTTCAGAACAGCAATAGAGTAGAATACTCCCTTTTACATGTACCTCACCAGACACATGCAGCAGCTGGTGGTTTCTCACAGAGTGAAAGCCATGTCACTGTAATCTGTATTGTATGGGATGAGCTGACTTCTGCCTGGCTTCCAGGCCAGTCTCTCACCCTGCCCTAGTGGGGGATAGTGCACATCCACAAATCTGATATAGGTGATGACATCAGCAGTGTCTGGTGAGGTGAAAATGGTAATAGCAGTGTCCCACATGGTGGTGTAAAAGGCTGTCTCTACTGTTAAGCAAGTACACAAACACACACACCACAGCTGACTGCAGTGAGAACATAATTCGTACCTATCTAAGTACACAGACCACAGAACTCTGTAGTTAAGGCAAGTGCCACATTTCAAGTCTGACCTGGAGTGTCTCAGAGAACACTTTATAGGTGATGACATCAGCAGTGCCTGTTAAGGAGATTATGCTAAATATGGTGCCCCATCTGCTGGTATAAAAGACTCTCTGTAATGTCTAGCAAGTGTACAGACACACACACACATGCACACACACACACACACACACACACACACACACACACACACACACACACACACACACACATACACACACACACAAACCCCAGTTAACTGCACTGAGAACAGAACCCCCTACCTATGTACAGAGACACCAAAGCTCAGTACTTTAAGTAAGTGTCACAGCACAAGTATGAGTTGTATAAGGCTGCAGAACAACTTATACTGGATGACATCAGCAATAGATGTTGGAGGGAAGATGTAGGGAGGTCTGCATGAAATGCATGTGTAAGCATGTGCAACTATCAAAATACTCTCAATCGTGGGATTTGAGTGGTAACTGTAAGATTCACACTTATGCTCTTCTGGCTACATTGACACACAGAAAACCCCCCACACCCCCACCCACAGTTGACTGCAGTGAGAATAGAACCCGCTACCTATCTAAGGTAGGTACCAAACGAAAAAAGAACCAAAAAAAAACAAACGCCACTGCAACCTTGGTTCCAAACAGTCAAAAAACCTGAACGCAAGTTTAATAAGTCAAAAGCAAGCGTTTTCGCCACAGGACACTTGTAGCTTCATCAGACAAAGGAAACAATTAAGACCTAAAAACGCATGGTTTAAATAACATTGAGCAGGAAGTGACATAACACATCATCAGATTAAAATAAATCAACGCATCATCAATGAAATCAATACTCACATCGCTTACTAAAACAACACAGTGTAAACCCACTTCATGACTAAACCTAGGAAGTTATAAACATAAGTATCTAAGTATAAAATATGAATAAAAACCTCATAATAATATACTTTCTTTTACATAAAAAATTATTACTTATACAGAAAAAAGTTTAAAAAGGGGGTTTTAAAAACAACCCACAAGAAAAATTCACATAACATGACTCGTGAGACATCACATAACCAAGTTTAGAAACCTTGTCTAAGAAGTGTAAAAAAAATATATATAATACATGATATGTATGTGTTTTGTCAGAGGAGATAATTAAACAAATAATATAAAAAAATGCCAACAACAAGGAAGTTCTAAGGAAAGTTACACAGAGAAAAATGAATACATTATCTCATGTAACTTCTTAGTTTAAGGACAGCAGATATGTTACAATTTTCATTGAGCCCTGGAAACCTAAAGGCATCTAACTTCAGTTGCCATTCTAATTCTCGGTTTTCAAGTAAAAGGGAATAAGGTCCACCTCTAATAGAAATAGGAACATGATCAATAACCATAAATTCAAAACTGTGACCCGGATGGAAGTGAACATGTTTAGCCAAAGCATTTTGACATTTATGATTCCTAATTGCATAAACATGCTTATAAATATGTTCACGGAACCTTCGGTCCGTCTTCCCTATATAAAAAACAGGGCAGCAGTTGCAAGTAGCAATGTAGACAACAGATTTTGTTACAACGAACTATTTCATATTTGACAAGGATTATTTCCTGCAGAAGCGAGGTATAGCCATGGGCTCGCCCTGTGGGGCGAGCGTTGCTAATTTCTTTGTAGGTTACTGGGAGAATCATTTTTTGAGGAACAAACCAGACTTGATGCAACATGTCCGGTTTTATACTAGATTCCTCGATGATATTTTTATTCTCTTTAAGGGTGATTTCAACCAGGCTGATTCATTCGTCCTCTCTATTAACAATACTACTGAGTTCCTCAAATTCACTTTTAAATTTTCACTTTTGGAAATTGATTACCTTGATGTTAAACTAGTTAAGGATGTTAATAAGGGAGAGTACCTGTCCACTATCTTTAGGAAGCCGACGTACTGCAATTCGTTCCTCCATTTTTCTAGTTCACACCCCATCAATCTGATGATGTGTTATGTCACTTCCTGCTTAATGTTATTTAAACCATGCATTTTTAGGTCTTAATTGTTTCCTTTCTCTGATGAAGCTACAAGTGTCATGTGGCGAAAACGCTTGCTTTTGACTTATTAAACTTGCATTCAGGTTTTTTGACTATTTGGAACCTATCTAAGGTACACAGACTACAGAGCTCAGTACTTTACACAAATGCCATGGCACAAGACTGACTTTTATGAGGCTGCAGGACAATTTATAGTGAATGACATCAGCAGTGGATGTTAGAGAGAAGATGTTGGGAGGCCTGCATAGGCTCATAAGTGCATAGGATGTTACTAGGTTAATGGCCCTAGTGCCTTTACAGGCCTTGCCATGTAAAAACCTGAGTGCCCTTATTGACCATAGCTAGATGGTCATTGTTACTAGAGTGATTTTATGATAAGCACTGAGTGAACCTGTCCATGAAGGACAGAGATGTCACCCCTGGGATGAATTCACAATCACCCATCCAGTTGTCAAAGTTGCACTTGAATAGGGTCATTGAAGAGCTCTGCTTCTGATGGAGTGAGAGCCTGTTCCAGGGGAGTGGTGATTGCTGGGAGATATATCTTTTTCTCCAGTATGTTCTGTTTATGTCACAGGCTAGGCTGACATCCTTGGAGCAAGTTATTCTTGTCCCATTTGATTTGTGAATGTCCAGCATTTCTATTAGGACAGGGTCCATGACTGCTTTGTAGGCCAGGCACAGGTTGCCTGTCAGTAGTCTGTATGATACTGAGTACAGTGATAGGGTTTTCAGTATTTCCATCTATGTCATGTTATGGAGGCCCTGGATTCTCTTGGTTAGAAGCTTCTGTGGTCTCTCCAGTTGCTGAAGGTGTCTGGTGAGCTACATACAAAAGGAAACATTGTACTTAATTAGTGGTCTGATAAAGGTAAAGTACAGTGGAGCTATGATTTTCCTGGTCTTGGATGTAATGCGCTTATTTATGAGGTGCACAATGTAGCATGCTTTTCTTATCACTATGGACATATGGTGATCGAAGTTTAGATCGCTATCAACCTGTGCTCCCAAGTCTTGCACCACTAAGTTTAAGCTTAGAGGGGTGCTATCTATATCATAATTAGCAGGAGTATTTCTTTGCCAAAGAGGACAGTGAAGTATTTTTTTGTGATTTTTTTTGTGTTACGTTTCAGTCTATGAGTTTGGCACCAATCATGTGTCTGTGTCAGCCTTTCTGTAATATGTTTACATCATTAGGGGACTCTATATGATTGTACCCAGTTTACAGTCATCTGCAAACTTGGTAAGCTGCAGGGCATATACCTTCACCTGGACTTTAGAGACATAGTTTCCAAACAGTAGAGGGCCCAGCCACAGATCATTGTGGTACTCCACTGGTAACTGGTCTAGTGGTGGAGGTGGACTCCCCAACTTTGATAGTATGTATTCTGTTGGTGAGCCAGTTGGCTATCCATCTGGTAATGTATGAATTAACCTCCACATGGGAGAGTTTCTCTATGATATCTGAGTTGGGAATTGTGTCAAAGGCCTTGGCTAAATCAAGATATGTGGTATGTACTATTTTCCTTTGTCCAGGGCTTTGGTGACATTCTCAAAGAAGTCCACCGGGTTTAATAAGCAAGATCTACCCTTGATGAAACCAAAGTGAGTCAAGGCAAGAGCTTGAAGGTCACCTATGTCCTTGTGGATAAGGTCCATGATGATTTTTTCATAGGTTTGCAGATAAGGCTGGTTAGGCTTATGGGTCAGTAGTTCCCAGGGTCAGTTTATGGATGGATAGCTGTAATTCTGTATGTTACCAGTTTGGTGTGCATTGCATATCACACAATATTTATTATGAATTTATGTATTGTAGTTGACATATTTGTGAACAAGTACTGAGACCAGGGTTGTAGTGCATGTGGGGGGTGGGCAACACATGACTGCATTGTAAATTTGTGACATGTTGTTACATAGTGCCTTCAGTTTGTTATACTTCCACATGTAGTTTCATGGCATGAAAAGTAAATGGACAGTAAACAGTGCTAATACATACTAATAGTGACTTTGCTTGGCACAGCAGCAAACAGTGGGTTTTTCACAATGAACGATAAAGTGTTTTTGCATGTGAGATACACATTTGCATTACTTTCCCTGATTGTGTGTAGTTAAGCAGTGCACAAACGTGAACCTCATTGCTAAAATTCTGAGAGTTAGTATTGGGTGCATGAAGCACACCTGTTGCTTAGCTAACTCTGTAGCAGCCGGTATAAGTAGGATTAAAGGATCATAGGAAGTTACTAGGCTATTCGCCCTGAGGTCCTTAAAAGCCTGTCCAAGAATTTAACCCCTGTTCCAACAAGTCAGCACACTTTGCCACTGTCCAGCAGGAACATAGGTGGAATCCCAGGGGTGTATTTTCTGTACCCCATCCAGTTATCCAGGTTGAGCTTTAAAAGTTTAATGAGGTACTCTGCTTTATGTGGAGAGGGAGTCTATTCCACAAAAGGGGGTGTCTCTGGGACACAAATCTGTCCCACCAACAAGTCCTATTGATGTCACAGACCAGGTTGAGGTCTTGCATGTGGGTTACTCGAGTGGAGCTTGACTTGCGGATATACAGCAGTCCCATCAGTATGGGGTCTAAGATTGCTTTGCATGCCAGACAGAAGTCACCTCTGAGGGGTCTGTAGGAGACTGAGTAGAGGGACAAGGCTTTTAACCTATCTGTGCAGGGTAGATGTTTGAGGCCCTAGATTCTCTGGGTGAGGAATCTCTGTGGTCTCACCAACTGCTATATGTGCTTTGTGAAGAACATGCCAAAAGGGGCATTGTATTCAGCAATTGGTCTTATAAGGGAATACTACAGGGATGTTATGACCTCCTTGTCCCTGGATGAGGTACCCTTACTAATGAGGTGGGCAATGTAGAAAGCTTTCCATAAAATAGAGGCAGTATGTTGGTCAAAAGTCAGTTTACTATCAACCTGAGTTCCCAAGTCCCTTCCAACTTATTGCGTGCTTAGTGCCTTATTATCAATGTGGTAATTTATGGGGATACCAATAATAGATCCAAACAGGAGTCACCACACGGAGAAGTCAAGTAAAACGTTCTTTATTTTTCCATGAAACCACACAAGCGCTTTCACGTAGATACACTACGCTTCATCAGGTGTAAATATTAAAAGCAAGTGAACTATTTTTATACTTAACTTTTCGGCGGGAAAATCAAAAAAGCTAGATCTCAATTAACTATTAATTAAAACAATTAGTATTACATTTAAAACGGCGATGACCTAATTTTAAACAAATAATAGAAATTCTATCTCAAGAGTCATTCAGTAACAAGAATGCCCAGTATTCTTTAAGTACAATATATTAAGTATGTAACACACAACTATATATATATAATTTATGGGGATGTCATTCTCACCAAAAGGGATGATGATGAATTTTTTGGCATTCAGTTTGAGGCCATGTTTCTGGCATCAGTCATTTGTTTGGGTGAGACCCTCTTGGCTGATGTCCACATCACTAGGGGAATTGATGACAGCACCCATCTTGCAGTCATCTGACAACTTGGTCAGCCATAGCCCAATAGATTTGGCCTGCACCTCTGAGAAGTATATCCCAAACAGCAGAGGCCCCAAGACTGATCCCTGGGTTACACCACTTGTTATGGGTCTACTACTTGAGGTGGCTTTGCCTATTTTGACTAGGTGGGTTATATCAGTGAGCCAATTTGCTCCTCATCTGGAAACATATGGATTGATGCCTAGTTTAGAGAGTTTATCTATTATACCTGACTGGGGAATAGTTATGAAGGCCTTGGCCAGGTCAAGGTAGGAGGTGTGCATGGTCTTCCCTTTGTCTATGGCCTTGGTGGGGGTATCAAAGAAGTCAACCAAATTTAACAGGCATGACCTCGCCTTGACAAAAACAAACTCTGTGGGATCAAGTATCTGGAGGTTGCCAGTGTTCTTGTTAATGAGGTCCATGATAATCCGGTCCATGGCCTTGCAGATCAGGCTAGTTAGGGTAATGGGTCTATAATTTCTTGGATCAATGGATACTCCACCTTTGTGCAAAGGGATGACAGTGGCTGTCCTCCACTCAGCTGGGACAAAGCTGGTTCTCAGGCTTTGGTTGAATAGGGTGCCTAATGGTGCTGCAGGTTCCTATCTGAGTTCATGTAGGATGCAGCCTGGGATGTTATTGGGTCCCATGGAGGCTATATTTTTTGCCTTTGAGAGGGCAGTGATGACTTGCTCCTTAGACATAAGGGGAGGGGGGGCAGGTACTGGGGATGTCCTTTTTTACTAATGGGGGGAGAGAGGAGTGAAGATTTCACTGATCCTGCCTACCAGCAGGTTGGCTATATCTACGGGGTTTGTGTATGTGGTGTCCTTGACCAGCAGTTCTGAGCAGATCTGGGTGCTTCCCTTGAGATTGTGGACATATGTGTAAAAAGCCTTATGATTGTCTTTAGTAGATGTGGCCAGTTTGGACTCGAAGTTTGCTTTGGAGGATTTCACTAGTACTCTTATTTGCTTGTTCAGGCTAAGGAGAGATTGTTTCCAGTTAGACACCTGCACCTTTTTGGTCCTGGATAGCACGTTTTTCCTTTTATTATAGAGTTTATTTATTGTAGATGTCCACCAGATAGGTTTATTCTTCCTTGAGGAGGAGGATTTTGTCCTGTCTGGTATTCCTGATTCCATGCAGCTATATAAATGCTCATATAGTACTTTGGTGTAAGTCTGAACATATGTGCCAGTTTCTGTGGAGGGGGAGGGGGCTGTGAAGCTGTTTATACCTTCTCTAAGGAGGTTGTAATCAGCTTTGGAGAAGTTTTTTTGTTTTACTCTACCTGGGGGGGGGGTCATGGGAGATTGTGACTTCGAAACTGACTGCTTTGTGGTTGGATCTTACTAGGGATGATGACACTGTAGGGATGCTGCAGTGGTTACTCATGTTGGCTAATACCAAGTCCAAGATATTTTCACCTCTTGTGGGGGTGTCAACGAACTGGTCCAATGCATTTGCATTAACAAAATCAAGGAATCTCTGGGCATTTATGTTTTGGCATGAGTATTTCTTCCAGTCTATGGTTGGATAGTTAAAGTCACCCAGGATCAGAGTAAAGAGCTGAATCTTGATAGATTCAAAAAAGTCTAGATAGGTGGAGTGGGCATCTTGACTCAGAGTTGGAGGCCTGTAGCTAGTTAAGATTTTAATAGGGGTCTTGCCAAATGTTAACTGCACCTGGAGTATTTCCTATGTATCATATTCTTTGACCAGCCTAGAGGTGTGTATGTCTTTTCTATATATTGCAACTCCAGCTGCCCATGGTTTGGGATCTGAATGCATGATAGAATGAGCAACCTGGTATGGCTGGGGTACTCTCTACAGCTTTTAACCCACTGTGACTGCACAAATGTATGCTTCTTCCAAGGTTAAGAATGCTTGCATTGAGTGCAGTTTCATGTTTAGACTCCTAGCGTTTAGCAGCATAACCTTTAATTTAAGTTTTGATGACATTTTCATGTTGATAGTTTTTGACCTCATGGTATTGCCTAAAAAGTCACTATGTGGGCGGCAACAGCCTTTGCCAGGAGTCTAAAGCCCAAAGGAGACAGATGCAGACCATCTCTGGCAAAGTATTGTGGCTTGTCAATCATGTCATCCCAGACTGTCAGGTACTGGATCCCCTTTGAATGACACCAAAAACTAAGCCAGTTGTTAAAGTCAATTATTTTCTGATTGTATTGAGGCATCATTCTGGGTGATGGTAGAATGCTGCTTAAGGCTAGGGACATACCTGCCTGGGACATACACTCACTGAGCTCAATCACATCTCTCTTCATATAGTCCAGGGAGGTGCTTCTCAAGTCATTCACTCCAACATGGACTATGACAGAGTCATAACAGTACCTGTTGGGATACTTGAGTGCATTGGTGATATGGCAGATTCTGACATCTGACAAATAACCGTGACTTTCTTCTTATCCAGCCTGGTGAGGGACACATCTGTGTGTCTCACAATGGAGTCTCCTATGACTAATATGTTGGGTTTATGTTCAGGCCTTAGTGGCTGTGGGACTCATGTGTGTGGACTATGTGTGGTGTGTGGTGTGGTGGGCAGTGGAGTGTGCGTGTGTGTTTACACCTCGGAGGTTTCTTTTGTTTGGGTATTCTTTTTTTGAGGACCTCTGCATATGTGGGAGTGTGTTGTGTAGGTGTTGGTGGTGTTTGAGGTGTGGTATTCATGCTGCCAACCTTCTCAGTGCCAGATATACTGGTTTGTGGGGGAGAGAGCAATGACACTAGGTGCTTGATGTAATTGCATCTCTCACAAATTGTGTTTCTAGATGGTAGTAGTAGAGGGTTGCCCGTGTACATGAGGCAGTTGCTACAATGTCTCAAGATGCCCATATTAACCAGACTGGCATCAGAAAATGTAGGAAATTGTCCATCCATATTTGTCAGAAACTGAAAGAGCTAAGAGGGTAAAGGGAGAAAGATCTAAGATTAGTACTACTAGATGATAACACAAGTGCTACTAAAGGAAAACTTGTAGCTGGAATACCTCAAAAAGGGATAAAAACTCTGCAGCTGAAGCTCTGGATGCTGCTGACCTGTATCTAGACTATGCTAATCAATTTTAAGATTAAGAACTCAGTAAGAAAAAACTCACAATGAAGCACAGATTAATCACTTGTAGTCAATAGAATAGAACTTGCAGTATGACAAAATACAGTTAAACAACAATGGATTGCAGTAAAATGCAGTTAAACAGTAATGAATTGCAATAAATAGCAATGAAATATAATTAATCAGTAGCTCACAAGTCACAACAGTAACAGACAGCACAAATAAAGCAGCATAATAAATACTGCAAACTAAATGCAGTTGAACTCCTAAGCACAAACAGCAAAATGAAATAGAAAGAGGTGCAGTTTTTTTTTTAAAGCAGAAAGTGAAGAGACAGAAGATAATGAGATAATTCAAGGTTCAGAAGCTAAAGGGGTGGGCCTTTACTAAGTTCTCACTATAAACAATAGAATGAGCTGATGCAATGTGACTGGGGTGAGTGTCCAGTATCAACTTTATACTAGAGGCGGGCAACTCAAATGCACTGACACATTTCTTTTTGAGCCTAGATGATACTGAGTTCAAATTCAGGTGTATCTGATACTTTTAAATAAACAGTGATAATGCAATGACATTAATTTTTTATAGTACATGTGTTGCTCTGTGTTAGCATAGCACAGCGGGATTAAGTGGCATTGCACAGAGGTAACCGCAGCATTGTAGAGATGCTTACCATTGCTTGGCATTGGTGTGCCTTGCCAAACTCTGTGCAAACATAGAGGCCAAAAAGTGAAGGGAGCCATCACATTTTCTGGTACTTATGTGTGTTGTGTGTGACTCTATTATTTTGACCAGATTATCAGTGTTAAAATGGGTTAGATAGGAAAGTAGTGAAATGGGGAATAAGCAGGGGGAACAACAAAGGGAAAGCAATCCAGGAATGTGCAGGTGGGAGGAAGGAAAGAGCCATAGCTATCCATTTCATTAATAGTGAAAACTAAAAATATGTTGCAGAATATTAGCTGAATTTGGACTGTCATCTCCAGAAAGACAGGTGGCAACAACAATGTAATCATGCTGTATAGCCAACTGAGCCAAATCAAGTGTGTCAAGAAGATGTGTGTGAAATGTAGAGTTATGCTTGATGATGTGTGTGTGTGTGTGTATATATATATATATATATATATATATATATATATATATATATTTTTTTTTTTTTTTTTGTGAGACAGGTGCACATTTTTTTTAATTCAGTAAGGGAGAAATGATGGGTAAGGGGCAGGTATTTCTGAAGTCAGGTAAGTTGGGTAGATGAGGAAGCAACTGCAAACAAACAAGTCAAATAAGACAAGTGACATGGATGTTGAGGGACACAAAAGGTTGAGGGACACCATAATTGCAGTGAGGGAGGGGAACAACACAGGCTCATGCCCATCAAACATGGAATCTAATCCTCTTCATCAGTGTTTCCTTAGTCCAATGGTGGCTGTAGTGCTTGACATCTCCTCCTACATACCATGAAGATGAACAGCCTCTCCATCTGGTGTAGGCATACACCAATGTGCGGTACACAACCCTGTGCACCAACCATGGCATCTCCTGGCAGGTGATGAAATCACCATCTCTGCAACTGCCTCCCAGAGGGTACCACAGCACCAGCTGCTGGGACAGTAGTATCTGAGGACACAGGCAGTCCAGGGGGCAGCAGAGGCAGTGCGGCCATGTTGGGTCCCAGATGCGCTGGGCGTAGGTGCTGGAGTTGGTGGAGCAGGAGCAGGCTGATCCACTGGGGCTGGCCTACCTCTCTGTGCTGTGAAGCATTTCGGGATTTGGTACAGATGGATGTCAGGGAGACATTATTATGACACATAATAGAAAATAAACAAACGATATAAAGGTTGGGGTGAGAGAAAAAAGGAGATAAAATTAATACTATCATATGTAACATGCAATGCATTAAAACAATTATACAACTATTTTATTATATAAAGTATTACATTTAAGGCATCTGCATCATAAACCCGAAAGCTTTAAACATTGAACACATGTACATTGACACATAAAGAGTGATGTACAATAACAGCGAAACACATATTTAGCGAAATTCAAAACACCGAACGTGTTTCTTTAACCAACAGCGCCATGCAGGCATACTGAAATTAACTAAATAAAAGTAAATCAACACACTTTTGCGGGAGGGCAAGCCCCCCTGCACCCCCATGTGGAGGGCTGTGCCCCCCACACCCCCTACTTAAATAAACCAACTCCAAGATCGCACTACAGTGGGGGAAAATATATATTTCCTCATTCCCAGGATCGCGTTGCTGGCTAAACAAATATGTTCAGTGTTTTTGCTTTCACTGAATACATGCTTTGCACTTATTGTACATCAATCTTTATATGTCAATGTACATGTATTCGCTATTTAGAGCTTATCGGTTTATAATATAGACCCACATTTAAGTATACGTCCTAGCAACTAGACACTATAACTACAGATTGCTGAAAATAGTCCTTGAAATGTGCATATATCGCACATATTCTTGATCCAATTATACAGAATACAGTTAACAGCAGGATATTTATGCCACCTGTATACAGTTTAATTTTATGTAATATTATTAAAGAAATTCAGTATTGTATAGTTGTTACTCATGGTATTTAAACCCACAACCTCTGACTACAGCCTTATACTTGACTCCTAAAGTTTCTTTATGCTATAGACTGATGCATGCTTATTTGCTTTTACAGTTAGGATATGCATGCATAGTTTGTTACAACAGTATAAAAAACTAAAACTATCTTTAACTTCTAAAGCTACAATAACACTTCTCTTGCACTGCATACATACATTTGCATCCCTCATTTTTGCCATTCAGTCAGCATGAGCCTGTCTATTAAACTTTATTTTGGAATTAGCTGTGGAAAGATCAAAAAAGAAGAGAAGAGCATTATGCTTACCAGTCTTGCCTATATTTAGCTTTCTATGTATTACAGATACTCTCTTATTATCATACTTACAAAGCCATGAGATGTCAGTAGTGTGAAATTCAGAAAGCCATTATTTAAGGGCATCCCTTCTGTGCCTTTGTAGGTCATTAAAATAATGCCCACTCTGTTCTCCAGTTCATGGGATGCCAGTAGCACTGAATACAGCCTGAGCCAAACTATTCCATGCCCGAGACTTGTACTTGGAGCCAGAATAGTCCCCCTGCAAAGCCTTTGGCTGTGGCAATTTACCAGTAGTCCAATAAATATCCTGGACTCCTGGACACCCCACCTCTGTATCCTAAACTGGCCAGCTTCCCCACTAACGTCAGACATGTCTAACAAATGAACTAGAGCAATGGCAACTAATGTTTTCCCACCAATTCCAGTTATCATGTTTACTGGTAGTGCACAAACCTGAGCAACAATGCCAACTGCGTTTGCATGATGTTAAGTGGAGAGTAGCAGTGCCAAGCAGGGCTGAAATAAATATTTGAAATAGAAAGGTTAATCTGAGTTTGAAGGGTGTCTGCTGATATAACTTGGAAATATATACTGAAAATTGGAAGGTAACTGTTAGGTGAGTAAAGTTTGCAGACATGAATTGTGGGCAT
The DNA here is from genome assembly GCF_019279795.1 of Protopterus annectens. NCBI lineage: Eukaryota > Metazoa > Chordata > Ceratodontiformes > Protopteridae > Protopterus > Protopterus annectens. The sequence goes on along the minus strand of NC_056739.1, from coordinate 1,848,649,819 downwards.
AAATGTCATGACCTGACACATTTGTTTTTAAAGTGTGGGATTCAATCCTATGCATAAGGGATAAAACATTTTCTTCTATAGTGGTAATTTTTCATCTTTGTCACAGAAGAAGTGCTGCACACACATTGTCAGGAATTATTCATAAATGCAGGTGATAGTTTGAGGTCTTACACATGTATATGTGTGACCTAATAAGGTTCTTGTATATAGATCAAGTTGTGTATGTGTCTTATTTAATTGTTAAGGCCATCCAAGTCCAGATAGCAGAATTATACCTACAGAAATATAGTAGACAGTATACCTGCAGTCATACATCTGAAAACGTGATACGAGTGCCTTATCCTTCATGAATATAATTCATATCAGCTCCACTATTTAAAGTATTATAATTAAAAGTGAATATAATGAGAAACGGAACAACAGTAAAAATGTGTGGAATATCCTTCATTGTAACCCAGGACCAGATGTACAGCAGCCTTGTATTTACATCTGTTGCCACAAGAATGTTGAAAGAACATTTGTATATTTTAAGTTCATTGTTATAAACTGCACTGTCAAACAGCAAAATAGGTTGCACACTGTGTACTAGAACCCAGGACCATCTGTATTCCAGCCCTACACTTATACCTGCTGCCACAGAACTGATTACATGACAGCTCCATAATTTCCTACTCATTCTTAAGTTCTCTGTGTTAACCAATGCAGAACACTGCTTAGCGTGTTTCCGCAGTGCCTAACAGAATTGAATCCATCCATTTTCAATTATTGACTGACTGCATCCTACATGCAGGTGTTTGATAACTGCAGGTGTTGGGGAACCTTGTTAACTGCCACACAATGTATTCTTTTTGACTTTTATACTTTTACAGATACCCTGTTTGAATGTATTCTGTCTGCTTTCTGTGTAGGTCACTAGTCCTGGTTTGTGCACTGCTAAGCATCACACAAACGAGATAAGCAAAGCCAAGCCTGACATTCATTTTCTCTGTTTCTATTATTTGCACTAAACCACACACAGTGCAAACACTGGCAAAAAATAATAATAATAGGAAAAAGTACTTTAAATGAAGAAAAGCAGTCTATGAAATAAACACTACAAAATGTTTGTTACTACACATGAAATATTTTTACGTAGGTCTGGATTTGAACTCTCACTCCAGTGAACCTTCAGAACAGAGTAAGGGTGCCTTGTCCCTCCTTGCCACACAAACAGCTTTGCAGCAGGGAACTGAAATCATTCCATACAACCAACTGAATTATTATCCACAGTACTAACAAACCATATGACAGTTATTTGTAGATGTATTAATTTCAGATGTAGTGCACTGAATGAACAAACAACCATTTATGACTATTGCTTGCAAAAATGCAGCTCTGTCTTTCCTCTCTCTGTTTGTTGATTACTCTTGTCTAGCCTGGCCAGTAATCTGACACATGGAGTCATTAAGGCATTCTATTTCATTGTCTTTAAAATGTTTGAGGATATTAAATGGCAATACTATACAGTTGTCAACAAATAAAAGGGAGGTTGGATGTTAACTCATTCCCTCCAGTACAGCTCTTTTGAGTGTGTACCTTTAACTCCCAGTGGGCGTGGCTTGAGCCTTTAAAAAATGAAGTTATTACCTTACAGTTCTAACAAATACTCATCGACATAGGTCAAAAAGCAATACAACTGTGTTTGCCATCATGTAGCTTTAAGATAAAATATTCAGATACCTTGTATGTAGCATGGTTTTGGAAGTATTAATGCAAATATGAACAAGCATAGGAGGTAACTGCAGATGCACCTGGAGGAGTTACTCGGATGTAATGAGTTAATGACCATAACCTGTGAATTATGTGCTGCTTACTTACAATTTCAACCTTGATAAAATTACTTCTGCATTTTGTAAGTCTAACCTGATACACCCACTGGTGGTAGAGCAGTCTGCACTGCTCTTGTGTTTTCCTTCTCCCTACCAATAATCATTCACAGTTGCAATCCATTAGCAACAAACCCTGAGGGAGTGCCTGCACTATGTTTACATTTGATACACAGAGACGAGTATTTGGGATTTAGCAATTCTAATGAGTTCACCCCTCATTTGCATCTTCACTGTGCTGAAAGCCCTGAATCTACACCATAAAAAGGCAACCGTGTAGCTAGGAAACCTAAACGTGAGGAGACGTGTTTATGTGGAGAACACAGAAGAGGCTATCACTTTTGGATATGTCTGCACAGAAGACTACAGCCCTTGAGAAGATATGCATGCATTTTTCAGCTATATACTGCATATACTGAAATGTCATTAAGACAAATCTGTTTAATATTATATAATATATTAATTAACAAATACTACTTTTATCTGTATGCATTACTTAGAAGTGTACTGATGGTATGGGCATGTCTGTTAGGGCATTTCACAGGTATACATAATTGGCAATAGCTTAAAATGGAAAGTTCTATGTTAAATCTGTAGACCTATTTCAGGGACAGTTAATTTGATAACGCTTTTAGCATTTCACTGATGATTTATTAGCAAAATGTGTCATTTGACTGTTCCTTTTTTGGATGGGGGAGCAAAGCTGAGTTTCAGTTTTGACACAAACAAGAATATGTTGTTATTGTTACTCTCCCTGTTTTGCATACAGCCTTGCTTTTTGTGTGAATGTAATATGTTACAACCACACAATTTCTGTTGTTCATATTTCGCATATCTTGACTGTTTTATGTTTCTCCAGTGGTTAATAGTGAAATGCTACCTTTTCTGTTTTATCTGGAAACAGGAATTTTTACTTATGTGATACTTATGTGTATTATCCTTCTGTTGTGTTTTAGGTCAAATAGGACTATGGCACCCAGGCATCTCAGTCCCTGAAATCCCCCCTCCAATGACTGTGAGAATTAGGTAATTGTGGAAGCTTTTAGGTGACATGGTGCCTTCCTGCTTCAGAAGGGATGTGGTGATATGTCAGGCAGAATGCAAATTTGGCAGCAGATGGTTGCTGATGTGAATACAGTAGGCAGCCACAGCAGGACATATGATCAGTTGCACCACAGGTCCACAGACATGATATCATCTGCACAGAGGAGAGCAGCTGCAGTGACTCATGATCAATCGGGTATGGGTGGACCTGCTATAGAGCCCTAACATTAAATGAAGAGTTCCTGTCCACTGTCAGGGATCCCAACAGCTCACAGGAAAGTGCAGAGCAGCACATCCTTGACATTGGTGCTACTGTTTCATGGACAACACGTATGAACCAGAAGGAGCTTCCAGGTAGGCTTATGTATCTCAATTGTTGAATACTCTTGTATAGTAAAATATTTATTGAAACACATTAGTTCTGTTTAACAATAAATTGGTTGGGGACTTGTAGATTGCTACTGTTAACAAAACATTCTGACTGATTACACATGAGCTTAGGTTGGACTTGTAATCCAAGCTCTTGATGAAACTATAGTTAATGGACATATAAAGGGCAAAAAGTTTTACCCTTTGTGTTACTGTTAATTGTGATGATGTTGTCTTTAATGTTTGCTTAACTTCTTCTAGGACCATTGTCCATGGGAAGCATGGCATCAACTGCATGTGATAAGCCAAATATCTTTTTTGTCAGTGGTGATGAGCAATTAAAAAATATATATATAACTTTTATCATTATATGTGATGTGGGTGTCAAGACTGTTGTGTGTATTGCTGTACTGTCTGTAGTAGTGGCATCACTGTTAGTTTGTTAGCATACATTTGACTACAGTAATGTAGATATTAATTTATTTCCTGTATTTTTTGCTTATTATCACAGGTGATCCTGACATTGGAAGTGTAAGACTCTTACCACCTGATGTCAGAGTATGAACAGACTCTGATGATGATGGTGGCCAAACAGAGGCACAGTTGGGGGATGTAGAGGTTGAATTTTACACTGAGGTTGACATTCAGCCATCCCCTGTAATTCCTTTAGACACAGCCAGTAGGCCTTCGCAAACCCATTCCAGTGAGTCTTCAGATATTAGACAGGTGGAGGGTGAGACACTCAATCTGGGAAGTGTGGTTACTGGGGCCTCATTGCCTATTGAGTCTGGCTGTAGTCAAAGTGTGGGCAAGGTGATATGCAGGAAGGTTATTAGGGGTGCTTGGAGGAGGCTTGCTGTCCATCGTCCACCTAGTCCAGGTGTGTCTTTCCATGCCCTTAATGTGTGTTTAAGGCCATCATAGAGACAGGGGTATGTTTCTATAGGTCCTCTAGAGAAATGCTTAGGGCTGTAGTGTCTATATTATAACACTGAAGTTGTAAAACTTCAAATGTTATAATATCGAACCCACTACATCAAAGGATGAAAATAACGAAGCCCCGGAACATCAAATTCTTACCTAGGGCAAGATTTCAGTGTGCCATTCTGTGGCTTTGCTATTTCCTCCACTGTGGTGTGATAGTTACGGACCTTAGGGTTAGGGTGTGGGTTAAGGTAAGTGGATAGGTAGGAATGTATGTATGGTGTAGTGTAGGGTTGGATTTTGTTAACTGTATGCGTGTGTATTAATTAGTTGCTTGTGTATAGGTTCGTAGGGTATGTGCACAATAGTTACGGACCTTAGGGTTAGGGTGCGGGTTAAGGTAAGTGGATAGTTAGGAATGTATGTATGGTTTAGTGTAGGGTTGGTTTTGTTAACTGTATGTGTGTGCATTAATTAGTTTGTTTGTGTATAGTTTCATAGGGTAAGTGTGCGATGGTTACGGACCTTAGGGTTAGGGTGCTGGTTAAGGTAAGTGGATAGATGGGAATGTATGAACGGTTTAGTGTAGGGTTGGAAGTAGGGTTTTATTAAGTGTATGTGTGTGGTTTATTTATTTTGGTGTGCTTGTGTTGTGTGTATGTTTCTAGGAACAGTGAATTTTTTCCCTGGGAATAAATTTGCTATTCTGAGTGTTCGATGTTATCATATTTTGAAATTCCAAGTTCGAGCTTATGGTGTTCGATATTTTGAAATTTTGAATATATGACATAGACCCGGGTTGAAGATGTGGCACAGGCTGACATGTGTGACTGACTCCACTGTGTTGCTTATTCAATGGATTGGATGAATGACATGTTAAAATGTGTGGTGTCTGTGATGGAATGTGTGTTGGGATGGGGATGGCATCCTCATGGGCATAGGTCAGCTACATCATCTGCTGTTAGCTAACATGGCTGTGCCTGATCATGTTGCTATAGTGGCATTACTTCCACTGCTCCATCAGTGGTTGAGGTGTCCACACTCAGCCATGGCAGACCATGGGGATGTGGTCCTGGATGTCCTAGTAAGGGAAGCTCATCCAACAGACATCAGTCATATTCAGGTAGCAGCATTGCATCTGACTGTGGGCTTTGATGTGCCAGTGCAATTCCTGGCAGATCCAATTCTTGTGGCTTGGTATGGCAACGATGAACTGCCACATCTACCATGCACAGCTCACACCTGTCTGACATACCAAGATGTAAAGCTAGCAAAAGAGCTTGGCTGTGTTCATGCAGATGCTCACACACCAATTTAACCTGGAGGACCCATAGAGACGTACACAACAGTTACATGGTTCAGCCATGAAGCTTAACGCTCATTTTGTCTCACTGGCCATTTGTTACTTTATCCACAAGTCTCCCTGCTTCTCGTTCTTACTCACACACACTCACTGACCTTTTGTGTCAGCCTAGGTTACCTGACCCCCCCCCACACACACACACACACAACACCCTGTGCAAGTGATGATAACTGTGCCATATCCCTTCTGTCTTTTGGATTCAGGGATACATAGCACTTGTGTCTGATGATCAGGGTGCATAGTTGTCTTAGTGATTAGTATATCTGCATTTGTGATGTTGATTTGGTAATTGTACCTTTTACTTATATTGGTCTTAGAAAGTTAGACAGTTGATAGCATCAAATATTTTTTGCATCAGCATTGTTAATGATATTTTGAGGGTTGTGAAGTCTGAAATTGGAATGTGTCTCATTACCTTCTAACTTCTGACTTTAATGATTTTGCAGTTCAAACATATAGTGCTAAATTGAGGACATTCAGTGACCCATCAATACTTTTGTGAGGTATGACTGTGTGAACCTTTGACGCCTAAGGCCTACTACTTGATAATGGACACATACAAGTCACATAACTGTGCTATCACAAGTTAAAATTTCTGTACAAATCACCCACCTTTTACTTACTTACATTACCAAGTAACAACATGCATGGATATGCCATTCATTCATATTATTAAACATTTCATTCCAGGTTCAGCACTTACCTTTTAAATCCAGCAGTTGTAACAGTATTATTTCAGGGCTGACTCTGTCTGATGCTAGGAATACACAGCCATTATATGAGTAGGGAAAGGTTGTGAGCATGACCTGTCATCAGTGTTACTATATGTATATCAGTAGAAGGAAGGTTTTAGCTTCTTAGGTGTTGAGTGAGTGTGCTATGCATTGACTCCTACCCAATGCAAGAACATATTGAGCATACCTATATCTGTCTACACTCACACCAGCTGCGGGTTCCCCCCTCTGACTCCTCATGTGTGTGTGGCTGTGGTGCTCTTGCCATTGATGGTGGGATGTGTGCCTCTTCCCCCTTTTGATCCTGCTGAAGCTGTTTTTCAGGATGATGTTGTGTAGCATGGCACATACAGTGAATATTTCAGTACATGTACATGTACTGCAGGACTCCCCCAGAATGTATCTAGGCACCGGAACTACAACTTCAGCTGCCCAAAAACTTGCTCTACGATATTTCTGGTTTGAACATGTGCCTCATTATAGCATTCTTCAGCAGGTGTGTATGCATTTCTGATGGGCATCATCAGCCTGGTCTACTTTAGAGGACTGACAAACCAAAAGACTGAATCCCAAAAGACTGAAAATTCAAAATACTGAACACATTTTTAATGCAGGTGGCAAGCCTCCCTGCCCCCCTCATGTGGGGCCTGCACTCCCACATACACACCTTGCTAATTATATATACCAACTCCATGATCACACAACAGTGTAGAAGGGGCAAATTCCATCATTCAGTATTTTGAATTTTCAGTCTTCTGGGATTCAGTCTTTTGGATTTTCAGTCTTTTGAAGTAGACTCCATCAGCCACGGTTCCAGTGCATAACCTGCATCCCCCACTAAATGACCCTGTGGGATATCCCCCAATGAATATCTGATACAGTTGGGAGGTATGCAGATATTTGAGTCATTACAACTGCCTGGGCTGCCAGCACACACGTTCAGGATAATTCCCTTGGCATTACACATAACTTGGCAGTTTAATAGAGTGGAAGCCCTTTCTATTTATGTAGAGCCTTCGCTGTTCCCTGGATGGTGCTTTAATTTCAATATGTGTGCAATCTATGACACCCAGTACTTCAGGGTAGTGTGCTACATGATAGAACTCCTACTTATTTGTGACCCTGTCCTCAGGAGTACAGGAAAAATGTAAGTGGTCACTGGCATGTTGGATCATAGCATTCAGGAATTGCTGAAGGATCCTGGCTGCTGATGCCTGCGACACACCCAGCATGTCCCCTGTTGGTCTCTGAAAGGCTCCTGTAGCTAAAATTCTAAGTGCAACACATACCTTTGTCTCTACTGGTATTGGTTCCTCTCATTTTGCCCTGGGTCTGAGATGAGCATGATAGAGGTTGCAGAGTTCATGTAGTGTATCTCTATCTACCCTGTAGCACTCTACAATTTCCACCTCATGCAGATTCTGATAAGTTAACCAGGATCTGAAAACTCTTCTTCTTGGCCATGGTCTTCTAGCAGCAGCAAGAGCATAGACTTCAGCCTGTTGCATATACACATGAATTGAAGCAACAGCAGTCCCTAACATTGTTTCTGTGTAGACTCCTTTCCATGGCTGTATTCCAACAGGTTTTGGAATTCATGGGGAAAACCAACACTGAGTCTACATGGTTGCTTTATAGCTTGTTGAATAGCTCCTCCATCTTGGATTGGTTGATTGGCATGCAATTCAGCTGCTCATACTGTAATTAGCATGCCATGGTATTGACCTTGTTTGTGTGGCTCTGTACACTGTGTAGAGTCACTTATTGAATCCAAAACAGTGTGCTATCATGTGCATTGCAGCGTAAATGGACTGTGTAGGGTTTATTGAATCCGGACACTTTTCTTTTAGAATTCCCATGTGGAAGACCTTACGGTAATTGTAGTAAAGCAGAAGGGATTAAACTATGGATTTCTGTACAACAGCACTTGTTTGAACTCAGTGTTATATGATCTAGACCTAAAATGCTATCAATATAAACAATACAGTAATTCTAGTAATTAAATATGTTAGATTTCCTAAGATTTATCATCACTCTTGGGGCTGTTAGTTTGGATTCAGAGATTGAATTATGTTGATGCCTCATATATGAAAAGGTTTACCTATAAAAAGGTTATGCAAGTAAATGCATAGAAAAGTACTCGTCCTATAAAATCTACTAAATGATTCTGTTTGTGGATAATATGAAAAAGTGAAATGACTTGGACAGTGCTGAATAAAGTCATTGTTATACAAACATGCCAGGACAGAGTAATGGCAAATACAGTCTTCAAAAAAACAATAGACTCAAAGTGCATGCGGTGATATACTTCGATAGTTCATAGGTTCATAGGTTCATAGGTAGGTACTAGGCTATCTGCCTGAGGGCATTTATAAGCCTAGCCAGTGTGTGTCAGCTTTTGCCACCCCATTGATTAATTAACTGAGCCTCTGTCAAGAAGAGCCAATGATGTGATCCCAGGGGTGTATTTTCTGTTACCCATCCACTCATCAAGGTTTCTCTTGAAGAGTGTTAGTGAGGGGATCTGCCTAATGTAGTTAGGAATTTTGTTCCAAAGCATGGGGCGTCTCTGTGACAGGAATCTATCCCTCCAGCATGTTCTATTTATTGTTGTGGCAAGGTTTAGCTCACTAGAGCGAGTGGCTCGCAGTGACTTGGATTTCTTTAGGTGGAGCATGTCCATCAATTCTGAGTTGGACATGGCTTTGTAAGTCAGGCAGAGATCACCTCTGAGTAAGCGATATGCCACTGAGTACAGCTGGAGGTTTTCCAGTCGGGCTGTATAGGACATATGTTTGAGGCCAGTAATCCTCTTGGTGAGGTACTTTTGTGGTCTTTCCAGTTGTTGGAAGTGTCTTGTGAGGTACATCCCAAATGGGGCATTGTACTCTATGATGGGTCTGATGAGTGACGAGTAGAGGGGCACTATAACCTCTTTATTTCTAGATGTGAACTCTTTAGTAATTAGATGGGCTACATAGAAGGATTTCCTAACTACTTTGGGAATATGATTGTCAAATGAGAGATTACTATCTACCTGTGTCCCCAGATCTCTTATTACCTCTTCTGTATTAAGGGGGCTGCCACCTATGTGGTAATTCATGGGTGTTTTGTTTTTCCCAAATGGGATGACTATGCATTTTTTGGCATTTAGCTTGAGACCATGACTTTAACACCAGGTGTCTGTCTCAGTAAGGCCCTTTTGGAGAATGTCCATGTCAGCCGGAGAGTCAATTATGGCTCCCAGTTTGCAGTCATCGGTGAACTTGGTTAGCCATAGTCCTCCTGTGTTTGCCTGTACTTCTGAGAAGTATATGCTGAACAGTAGGGGTTGCAGAACTTCCTTTGTGGAGTGGAATAACCATTGCTGTGCGCCATTCTGTGGGCACGTAGCCTGTGGAGAGGCTGAGGTTGAACATTGTGTTTAGGTAGGGGTTTAGTTCGTTCTGTATTTCATACAAGACGCAGCCTGGGACACCATCTGGCCCCACTGACACTGTGCTTTTGGCTTTTGAAAGGGCTGTTTTCACCTGTGCGTCTGTGATTTCCAGGACACTACACTTTTCCGGTATTGTTGTGGGCCCTTTTGGGGGTGAGAGGCGGGTGAAGTTTGCACTGAATCTATCTGCCAGGATGTTGACAATATCAGTGGGTTCAGTATATTTTGTGCTATTTTGCACTAGCTCAGAGCATATCTGCGAGTTGCCACTTAGATTCTTGACATAGCTAAAGAAGGCTTTGGGGTTATCTTTCGAATCCTTGGCTATTTGTCTTTCAAAATTAGCCTTGGAGGATTTTATGAGGGACCTTAGTTTCTTACTGATACTGATCAGGGATGTCTTTCCTTCTTGGGATTTGCTTTTTTTCTGAACTAGTTTCCTCCTTCTATTGTATAGCCTGTTTATGGCAGGGGTCCACCATACTGGTTTCCTTCTCTTAGGGGAGTAAGTCTTGGCTTTGCTAGGGATGGCACGATCCATGCATCCTTGTAGGTGCTCATAGAGTGCCTTTGTAAAGGTTTCTGCATCTTGGACACTGTTATCCTTTACAGTGAGGGCTGTGAAACTTACCACCTCTGTCTTAAGTAAGGTGAAGTTTGCTATAGAAAAGTTTTTCACTGTGGCTTCCTTAGTTGGAGGTGGTGGTGTGGTGTGGACATCCAGAGTGATTAGTTTATGGTCTGATCTACTCAGTGACAGGTTGACCTCCGGTGTGGAACACCTGTCTCCCATGTTGGTGATGACCAGGCCCAATATGTTTTCACCTCTGGTAGGGGAGTTTACCAGCTGATCCAGGGCATTTTTAGTTGATAAACTCCAGGAAACGTGTGTACTTGAGTAGTTTTTCTAGTTAACGGTAGGGTTAATTGAAATTGCCCAATGTCAGGGTGTTCAGTAGGACCTTCATGTTTTCCAGTATCTCCAGAAAGGCAGAGTGGCGGTCCTGGGTCAGGGAGGGGGATCTGTAGCAGGCCACAATTTGCATTGCAGATTTGCTTAATGTTAGTTGCACATGGATGATCTTGGAGGAATCATGCTGCACCACTAACCTGGAGGTGTAGGTATCCTTGATGAATATGGATACACCCCCTCCTTTTGTGTTTCGGTCCATGTTCTGTGGCTGAAATGTGTGGTATGAGTTGTGTTATGTGGTGGATTCTGGCTCCGGACAGGCAGCTAACAGTAACCTTCTCCTTGTCCAGTCTAGTGAGTGAGATGTCAGTGTGCCTGACTATAGAGTCACCTATTACATGTGCGTTAGGTATGGTATTTCACCTTAAGGGCTGTGATTGTGCGGCACACTGATTTTGTGTTTTATGTGTTGTCTGGTTTGTGACGGGAGGTGCAGGTTTTTTGGGTGTCTGCTTTGGAGGTCTGTGAAGCTTTTGCAGGTTTTTATTTAGAGCCTCCGAGTATGATTTTGTGTGTTTATGTGTATTTTTTGCCAGTGCTGGTTTAGTATGTCTATTTGAGGCTGGAGGTGTGGTGCAAGTGTTAACCTTCTTCTCATGACTGCCTGTTCCATTCTTGGGTGGAGAGAGCTTAGCCTCCAGTTTAGCTATATAATTGCATCTCCCGCATATGTTAACGTTTTGTGGTAGGAGGAGAGGGTTGTCTGTGTACATGAGGCAGTTGTAACATTGCCTCAGGATACCCAGGCTCGCCACCTGGACTGGAGAGTAAACCTGAAATTGCCCTTTGGTCATGCCTGAATAGTAGGGTGAGCTGCTTAGTCGCTTGGTTGGTGAGGGGTGAATAATGAGCCTTGCCCTGCTGGGCAATCGAGTGTCAGGGTATATTAGTGCTTGCTATTAGGTCTGAGCAAGTGCTGGACTGTAGGATGCTTTTTAAGTGCTTAGGTTGAGAGTTAGACTGCTTTCAAGGGAAAAACTGAAGAGGAGACTTGGTGGATCTGAGATAAATTTAGCCCTAGCTAACCGGTGCTGCCCGGATATGCAAAACAGTGCAAACATGTTTTTTACAGCAGGGAAATGAAAGAGATAGAAATTAGCCCAAAATGGCCTTTAAACTACTAACGTCTGGGCTGGAACCACTCCTCCAGGGACAGATGGCTGCTCAAAGCTCCCTCTCACAGGTGAACAGAGAAACCTCCCTCTATCCAAGTAAGGTATGGGCAACTCAGAAAATTGTAACACAGCCCTAAATTCAGCACTAGCCTGAAAACTGGACTACACTAGCTTTGAAAGGTGGAAAACAAGGACATTTTTTTTTTAAGATAAGGCAAAACCAGTAAAAAATACACTTAAAACAGTTTTAAACAACTACAAACAGTAACAAATACACTTAAAACAGCTTTAGATGACTACAAGCAATCAGAAAAGGCTTTTAAACAAATTAGCCAATTAACCAGTAAAAGAATCTCAAAACTGAGTCCTGTTCCTGTAGTCTTCAATCAGACAAGTTCTAACTGCACACTCTTGCCACTGGGGTGCAGGAGAACCTTCTCTAATAAAGAAGGCCTGGATTAGTGCTCAAGTTATACAAACAAAGCTAGATTCAGCAGACCTGGATCTAGTCTATGCTACAGCAAACAAGGTGCACCAATTTCAATAAGAAACAGTTCAAATATGCAGGCACTATAAGCCTTTAACCAGAAATTCCCAGCTCAGAAGGGCAGAGTCCAGCCTCTCCTCCCACAAGAGTGCAAACCACAACCCTTCTTAATGTAAAATAACTGGCCTGAAGCCCACGTGCTTAAACCAAAACTAATACCCTTTTAGAATAACAGACACTAAGCCTTCAATCAGCAGTTCCCAACTTACAAGGATGTAAACTACCTGTCCTGACACAACAGTGCAGACCACAAACCTTCTTAATGTAAAACAACTGGTCTGAAGCCCAAGTGCTTAAACCAAAAGGCTTAGAATGATAGTTACACAAAGCAGTGATAAATACCATTGAGTACTTTTAAGATGATGCAAAAGCAAAATAAAGTAGGAAGAAACACAAATACAGTAAAAGCAGATGAAAAGAGTGCACATTTATTTTTTTGAGTGAACAAATGAGATGGGCCCAGGAGGAGTATCCAAATGCAAATTTACAAGAGGGGAGGGCAGTTTCAAAGCCACCAAGATTAAAACCAAAATAAAAGCAGGGAGGGTGCGTGGGGAACTAACTGAAAGAACAGAGAAACAACTTCCAGCTAGATAGTATTCAATGCAACACAAATAAATAAATTTAAATGCTGTATTATTTGAAAAAAGTGCAGATAAAAATTTACTTAAATTCACTTATACGTCCAGTTGATTTAATTTCATGTAGGTCTTAGCTGGCCAAAGCTCAGAGTTTAAGCAGAAAATAATCCAAAATGTACCACTTATATAAGGCAGAAACCAAATAACAATGAAGTGAACTACCCCCACTTATCACTGGCTATTCAAGAATTCTAACAAGCATTAACTGAAAAAACAGAGCCATAACTTCCAGCTAGATAGTATTCAATGCAATACAAATAAATCAATTTAAATTCTGTATTATTTGAAAAAAGTGCAGATAAAGATTTACTTAAATTCACTTATGCGTCCAGTTGATTTGATTTCTTGTAGGTCTTAGCTGGCCAAAGCTCAGAGTTTAAATGCTGAACATCATTAAGCATACATGCAATTGTGCAAGTGCAGAATTTATATTATCTAATCACAGAGGAACTTGAAATACAAATGATACACACATTGCTAATTGGGCATTAATTATTACTGTAGCACATCGCTATGTGCTTTGTTTGACACCCCCCAGTTTGGAAACAATGTATACTTGTGGTAAAGCACTTTCCCAAGCTTGGAATAGTTGACTGAACACAAATGATTCCAAAAGAATGTCATATATGTTTTCTATGCTAATGTATGTAAAATATCTGGGTTGGGGTTATAACTATTCCTAATTCTGAATAAGCGCAGTGTATTATTGTGGGTTTATGCAGAAATTATCATGCCATTTGTGGTCTGCAAGTCCATCCTGTATCTTACCATGCTAAGGGTGAAACCCAACCTTCACAAATGCAAAGCTTATATGGCTCCATATAATCCAGGCTCCAGAGACTAAAAAACAAAATTTGCAGTTTTTAGTCGGGGTTGATGTTGGTTTTGTACTGGATACTAAGATACAGTTGTGTTACTTTTTGCACTTAGCATTAAACAATGGTTGCTATAGGCATGTGCTTTCTTGGACAAAAAACAGATTCCCAAATGTGTGATTGTGTGTTGAAAGCTCTGTTCTCTATAAAGGTTGCAGATTTCTTGCTGTTTACTGTCTACTGTCTACCTTCAAAGCTACACACTACATTTGCAACCTCCGCCTCCATGTCAACCTTGCACCAGTCAGGCTTTGTTTAACATCTGATCTCTATTGGATCTAGTTATATTATGTGATGAATACATAATGTGATACCAGTATCAGGCTGCAGTCAGCATCTGCCCTTTATTGGCTCTAGTTGGATTATATACTAAATACATAATGTGGTCCAATAACACTGATTATTATTGGATAGATACATGTTTCAATAAAACTGCAATGCATTCACAGTAGAACTACTTTAGCTGGCATTGCACATTTTTTATACTGAGGTACAAAACGTGCATTTTCCATACCATCTGATTCACAAGTAAATAGGAGTGCACCATCTCACTGAATAATTCATAAAGGAATATAAGACTTCCTCTAGTTCTGTAAACATCATGTCATGATGCACAAGTAACAACCAAACATAATGAATGTCTCATTATTACTTTGTCTCAAGGTTCACATTTACTGAATGCAGTATGTTATTCTAAATTTAAAAAATTAAAAAGATGGATATTAGTACCACATGGAGAAAAATATCAATTGTGCTTCATTGCATACAAAATGCATAGTGACGTACTACAATAATTATTAATGTACAAATAACCATGCATGTAGTAAAGATGTGTAGGATTATGAGAGTTAAATGTTTACAAGTCTAAGGAAAAATAAACTGCAAGATGTTCTGCAGAAAGCATGGAAAAGTATAACATTCATTATGTAATATTAACTGCCAGCCTCCTTGCACCTTTCTCAGTCACAAACCTAAAATATTAAACAGATGAAATCTACCTCATCAACACAGATAGATATGTCATGTTTAAGGTATTTGATGTGCTCTGTGTTTGAGTATTGTGGAATATCCCTTCCAAACCCTACAGCTAATCCTTCAAATTAGAGGTAACAATTGGAAACAGATCCTTTACATCATAAATTGTATTAATACAAAATATGCTTTTGAAATATTTGACACTTCAGGCTTAATTATGTTTCTATTTTTTGCATTGTTGTATTTGCATTTAGTAGACCTACTATTGAATTCTTGTTTAAATAAAGTATTTGTACTTGATTTTAAAAGTATCCCCGGGATTTAATAAAGCTTACACGGAGCTAATCTCTATGTAAACATTGTGCCATGGGTCTATATTACCTTATTAAATGATGAAAAGAGCAAAAGCTCTTTCATCTATCCAAAAAGGTCAAAACCCCTAAAGAGTGAAGACATGAAACCACAATTTTTTTTCCCCAGGGAAAAAAATTGCTGCTCCGCAAAAAAAACAAACAAAAAAAAAACAAACAAAAACCCCCCAAAAAAATTCAAACACAAAATGAAGTGGGGGGCCTCCCAATGTGGAGGACTGTGCCCCTCACACTCCCTACTTAAATATACCAACTCTGAGAGTGCACCATAGTGGAGGAAATGACAAAGTCCCGACGACGGCCCATCGATTTTTTTGCCTGGGAAAAAAATCGATGGCCCATGCCTTCGCTGTTTAGGGGTTTCAACTTTTTCAGATCGATGAAAGAGCATTCACTCTTTTCATTGTTCGATAAGGTAATATAGACCCTAGTGGCACGGCTTGAACATAGAGCTCAAAGCCTGTGTGATCTAGTAAACAAGGCTGGGGGTGTGCACAAGCCTCCCAGCACTATTCTGGCATGGAAGCGACAGAATAATGCAAATCACCTCATTTGCTGGTGAAAATCATGCAAATGAGGTGAGTTTGTGATCCGGCAAGCAGACAGGCATACATGTTGCAGTTGTGTCCACAGCAGAAACATATACAGTTAGTAATCATGTACATTTCTGCAAAAATCTAAACGGGGCATGACAGCTCAAAGTGAAGTATGTATTATGTTTATTAGGCATGCCAATGGCCAAATCTATGGCCATTGGCATGCCAAAGTGTTTTAAAATTACAAAAAGCAAAAGTTTTTTTTGGCCAATTTTGGCAGTTTAAGTGGAGCGTAGCTGTGCGCAAACGTGATCATGCAGAAAATAAACAAACATTCAATTAAATGTGAAACATGAATTTTGCCATTATACTGGGCAGTATGCAGACTCATATCACTGACAGGTAACAGTGGTTGCTAAGGACATAGGCTCCAGTGTAGTGATGTAACTAGGGAATAAGGCAGTTGGGTATGTAAATGAGCTAAATGTATTGAATAGCAAAATGAGAGACTTGTCCTCAGGTACCTAACCGTGTAGGAGCTATAAACTGGTGGTGTAAGTAGAAGAAGCTGCTGACATGAAAAGGTGGTGTGTCATAAGCACATTGGAGCTCAGTGGCTCCTATTTGCACTCAGCTAAGCACAGCTAAGCAAGAGAGTGTGCCTGAGGCTGCTTAGCTGGTTCAAAAAATGATGAGCATGTTCATGTCCAGGGGAGGGCCTTTTCTGCTCAGCAATGTTTACACTAGCTAAAACAGTTTGCATGGCATGCTGCTGGGCATAAACACAGTAGAAAATGAAAAAAAAAAAAAGGAAATAGCAGAATAAAGGAAATGAACAAATCACTAATACAGACTTTGCCACTCACACTGGCCCATTCAAACCCCTCAATAATATAGCTGGCAGGTGGAATGTATCATAGTCAGCCAATCACACAGGCAACATCTGCAGCACACCAGTATAAAGTATGTAAACACCTTTCAGTCTGTTTTTTCCCCACAAACTCTGCACCACTGGTGTACACACTTGGGAATTTTAACTGACAAAATGATAAGGGCTGCTGCTGCTTTGTTACATTTGTATGTGCTACAGACTGAGGGTGGTGATGAGGATAATGCTGACAACCAGCCCAGACCAAGGAGTAGAAGAGTGTTCAGACCCAGGGTAATCTTCCAGGGGCTACATGATCTGGAGATACTAGAGTGTTACAGGGTGGACAGGGACATACTTCAGCAACTCACCAAGCTCTGATGGCCTCAGCTCAGACCCAGAGCCAACAGAGGGGAACCCATCCCAGGTGAAACCAAGGTATATATAGCCTTAAGAATACTAGCTACAGATACTTTCCAAAGACCTACTGAGGACATCATGGGGGTCTCACAGGCATCTGCATCCGGAGTACTCCACCAGTTCCTGGATGCCATGCTACCACATGCCAGTGAGCACATTTATTTCCTCAGCACACCTGAGGAGAGGACCAGCAATATGTGTGTCTTCCACTGTGTAGCAGACTACCCAGAGGTACTGGGTGCCATAGACTGCACTCATGTCCACATCAAAGCACTACCCGGTGAAGATGGTAGAGTGTATGTCAACTGCAAGGGCTATCCCTCCATCAGCTGCCAGGTTGTGTGCAATGCATAGGGCATTATCATGAATGTGTGTGCTGGCAGCCCTGGCAGCTATCATGACTCCCACATCTGGCATGCCTCACAGCTGTACCAGGCATTTGGCAGGGGGGACATCTCATATGGCCATCATGTGGGGGATGCTGGCTACACACTGGAACTGTTGATGATGACACCCATCAGAAATGCACACACACCCACTGAAGAATGCCATATTGAGGCATACGCACAAACTAGGAACATTATAGAGCATGTGTTTGGGATGCTCAAGTCACGGTTCTGCTGCCTTGGCATATCTTGTGGAGCCTTGCAGTACTCTCCAGCCACGTGTGCACATGTTCATGGTATGTGCCATGCTACACAATATGATCCTGCAGAAACAGCTGCAGCAGGAAGATCACAGGGAAGGGGCACACAGCCCTCCAACATTGCCAAGGTCTCCACCGGCACATGGGGGCTATAGATGAGGAACCCCTGAACCTGTCCCTGTAGGTAGATGTAGGTGTGCCCAGTATGCCCTGGCCTTGGCAAAGAGGCAACGCATAGCACATACACTGACACCCTAAGGACCCAGGGACTGACACCTCTCTCTGACTCACACACACATAGTAAAATGGATGCCACACACATCACACTACCTGTACCTTACCATGTATAGGCTGTGTACTGCGTGCATCCAACAGAGTCAGCCCTCAAGCACTGTCCTCACAACTGCTGCAGGCACAAGATAAGTCACTCTTCTTAACAATAGATGAATGGAGTAGTATGTTTTGGTAGCATATCTCAGGTATTGCTGCAAGTATGCAAGGGAATGGGGTGACCTCCTGGGATAGCAGCACACAACTCACAGCTATGTGGGACAACAGGAAATGTCTGCCCAATACTGGCTTGCACAGAGTATGCAGTAGTCCCTTAGGTGACAAAACTCATTGCAGTGTATGTGGGGAACAAATAAACTGGGGAGTCATAGGTCACATGCATGAATGTTAATGTTTGGGTCACATACTCACCCCTCAGCCTCTCCCAGTAAGTCAGCAGTAGAAAACCATGTGTCTGGCAAAGGCCCACAAATAGGAACAATGATAAAATAGTCCTCTTATAGAATTACACAGTGATATCACAGCAGTTCTTGCAGTTGCATGAAGTCTCTGATGGATAGGAAGTCTGAAACTCAAATGTCTGCCATTACATTCTAACCCTTGGTCTTTAGTGATATGCCAGTATTCTCCAAGACAGGCACAACACTATGCTAAATGGAACCAAAAAGTAAAGCCAACATCTGCCCAGTCTGTGCAAATCTGTACAGTTGACAGGTATGCCTCCCCCAACACACCCGTGTCCTCATAGAAATGCAGTAACATGTATGTTTGAAGGGTAATAGCAGCAGAGCACACATTACCAGGGCTGTCCCAATCAACTTGATAACTTGTTGCATGCCTGCAATATAGAGGGGTCAATGAGCTATGCACATGTGTGGTTAATACTGTTAGGAAGTGGGCAGCACTTACTCTTGACTGTTGTTGCTTAGTGGCCTAGGTACAATACTGTGGTTGACAGGGTCCATGTTCCAAGACTTTCTGTGCCAACTATT
The DNA here is from genome assembly GCF_019279795.1 of Protopterus annectens. NCBI lineage: Eukaryota > Metazoa > Chordata > Ceratodontiformes > Protopteridae > Protopterus > Protopterus annectens. The sequence goes on along the minus strand of NC_056739.1, from coordinate 1,848,630,831 downwards.
TTGCATGTCAGCTACACTTACAAGTAGGACCTGTACACGCTGTCCAGAAGTCAATATCGGTTACTGCAGGAAAGATGGACAAGTCAGGAACAGAGGGCCACTCATATGGACAGTACACAACTCAGAGTAACCTACACAGTGCCTAGCATACCTTTCATCTGCATAGATTTTTGCAGAATGTCCAGAGTTGTGCATCATAATTTTGCTGTTTTTCATGAAATTGTGGTTTTCTGGCAAATCACTGGCAAATCATTAAAGACAAAATAATGAACAGATTTTAGTTTCAGACATCATGCCCTTTAGAAAAAGTGCAATCTAATGTAAAACCTGTTATTGTAGCAACTATCTAAGTTTGTAAGGGCAATATTTAAAGCCTGTCCCTATTTTTGGCCCTTTGCCCCCCAATTATTTATCCCTTTTTCCAGATTTCTGGCTCTATGAGGTTGAGAGGTATGGTGCCTAGTAGGACAGCAGGTACCTGAAAGTTAGTGCACTGCCAAGTTATAAATGACTGTTACTGTGCCAGTACTGATAAGTCATTGGCCATCATCCATACCCCTGGAATGACAGGCTGTCACAGAAGGACCACAGGTATGCCACGTATATCTGTTCTGCTTGTCCTAACATTGCATTTGCCTGCCAAACTATTTGCAAAACAAGAAAGGTTAATGTCAAAACATCAATGGTAGACAGTGTAAAAACAGACATCATACCCATAAGAAAAAGCAAGCAAATACCAAACTGGTCTCCCAACTGTCTATGTTTGGCACAGCATTATTAACACCCTGTCCCCATGTGTGGGCCTTTGTCTGACTGTCATATATGGGCCTGTCCAGATGTCAGTCTGTGACAGGTTGACAGCTAGGGCCAACATGCAGCCTCATAATAACATAGCAACACAAACCATCTGAGGACCACAGAAGATGTAGTGGTGCAATGATGGACAACCTGCTAAATAGGTACACTCAGAGGTGTGAAGCCGATAACCATGTGTTATGTTACAGCGTCTACCTTGCTCACACCATAAATACAAATGCATAACAGCGGCCACTGTGGGCAAAACCTGTGACTGGACTACAGAAGGACAAAGAGACACATATAAGGAGAATAGGAACCACTGGCCAGACAAATGGAAGGTTATTATAGCTAGTACTAAGCTGCCCTTGTGAGCCATTTTTTTAAGCTAATTATTATCCCCCTGTGAGACTCGAACCCTGCACCTTGTGTTTGTAAGGCAAACACTTTAACCATTAGGCCACCCTCCAATGTTCACACCAGAACAAATTGTGCGGTAACATAGGTACCCTGCAGGGTATGGAGTCAGTAAACTTCACCCACTACACAACACACACCCACATAAGTGGAGGTCCTCAACAAAACAAAACCACAAACAAAGGACACCTCAGAGGCAAAAACACATGAGAACCCCATAACCCTACACACCACAGAACATGCATAGTCCACACACCAGTGTCTTGCAACCACTAAGGCCTTACCATAAACCCAACATATTACTCATATGAGATTCCATCATGAGACACACAGATGTGCCTCTCATCAGGCTGGATAAGGAGAAAGTCATGCTTATGTGTTTGTCAGGTGCCAGAATCCACCATATCAGACATGAACTCAGGTCACTCCACAACAGGTACTGTTATCACTCTGGTCTAGACCATGGTGGTGTGAATGACATCAGATATACCTCTATGGATTATAGGAAGACAGACAGACATGATTCAGCTTGCAGAATATGTGTCCCACACAGGTATGTCCCTAGCCTTAAACAGCATTCTACCATCACCTGGAATGATGGCTCAATACAAACAGAAAATGATTGTCAGTAACAATTGGCTTACTTACTGGTGTCATCCCAGGGGGATCCACTGCCTGGAAGCCTGGAAGCATATGATTGACAGACCAAGCTGCTTTACTAGAGATGGCCTGCATCTGTCTCACTTGATCTTCAGGCCTCTGGCAAAGGCCCTTGCCTCCCTATAGTGCCTTTTTGGGGAAAGTCATGGGGTCAATACTACCAACATAAAACACACAACAAAATGCAAAGTAAAGGCCATGCTGCTAAATTGTAGGACTCTAAACAGGAAAACACGCTCATTGCAAGCAGATGGTGATATTTGTGCACTCACAGAAACCTGGGCCACAGCTGTGGAGAGCAACCCATACTTACCAGAGCACCCCTCCTATCACACAGCCAGACCCCAAAATGTGGGCAGCAAAGCCAAAGGAGGTGGAGTATAAATATATATTATACAGACACACACCTCCATGCTGGTCAAACAATCTGACACACACAAGAAACTTCAAGTGCAGTCAACCGAGGACAAGATCACTATGAAAATTATAGGTAGCTACAGCCCAACGTATCTGACTTAGGATACCCAGCCCACATATCTGGCCCTCTACAAATCTATCAGGATTCAACCCTGTTACCCTGATCCTGGATGACTTATATTACCCAACCACTGATTGGAAAACCAACCATGCCAGAACAGAAATGCACAGAGATGCCCCCATCTTATCAATTCTCAAACCTTAGGACAGCTACTTGATACCCCCACAAGATATGATACATATGTCAGACTTGGCAATAACCAGCATGATTAACCACTGCAGCACCCCTATGTTATCATCCTCCCTGGCAAGATCCGACAAAAAAGCAGTCATGTTCTATATCACTGTCTCTCCTGACCCCCCTCTAGCCATGGTAAAATGAAAATGTCTCCCAAGCTGATCAAAACCACCAGAGGGATGGTATAAACAGCTGAACAGGCCCCTACCCCATTGGAAGAACAGGAACCAATGTCCGAATGTACACAAAAGTGCTATACCAGCATATATATGGGGATGCATGGAATCAGGAATACCTGACAGGAAGACATCATCTTCCGCAAGGGAGACTAAACCAGTCTGAAAACATCTGCAATAAAGGAACTATATAACAAAATGATGACATTGCTGTCCAGGACTGAGAAGGAGCAGGTGCAAAATTGGAAGTAATCACCCCTTAGCCTGAACAAACAAATAAGAGCATACTGAAATCCTCTAAAGGCATCTCCAAGTCCAAATTCCCCACATCTAAGACAGACAATCATAAGGCCTTCCTCACATATGTCTGCATTCCGAAAGGAAGCTTCCAGATCTATGCAGAACATAGGACACCATATACACAAATGCTGGAGATATAGCCAATCTACTGGCTGACAGATTCAGCGGAACTGTCTCCCTTCTGACCCCCCATCATGAAAGCAGGACAACCCCAGTACCTGACCACCCAGCCCATATCACTAGGGAACAGGGCATCACTGCCATCTCAAAGTCAAGAAGACAGCCTCCATGGGACTTGAATACATCCAGGCTGCAACCTACATGAACCTAGGCATGAACTATTAGAATCATTATGCACCCTACACAACCAAAGCCTGAGTACTGTCTTTGTCACAGCTGAGTGACGGACAGCCACTGTCATCCCTGTACACCAAGGTGGAGTGTTCACGGATCCGGGAAATTAAAGACCCATCTGCCTAACTAACCTGATCTGCAAGGTAATGCAACAGGGACATTGGCAAAATCCAAATACTTGACCCCACATAGTCTGCTTTCTCAAGGGGCGGTATGTCAGTGAACTCTGGATGACTTCCCGGAGACAGCCAACAAAGGCATGGATGAGGGAAAGACAAACTCCAAATACTTGACCCCCACGTAGTCTGCATTTCTCATGGGGAGGTATGTCAGTGAACTCTGGATGACTTCCCGGAGATGGCCAACAGCGACTGTCATCCCTGTACACCAAGGTGGAGTGTTCACGGATCTGGGAAATTAAATACCCATCTGCCTAACTAGCCTGAGCTACAAGGCCATGCAACAGGGACATTGGCAAACTCCAAATACTTGACCCCACATAGTCTGCTTTCTCAAGGGGCGGTATGTCAGTGAACTCTGGATGACTTCCCGGAGACAGCCAACAAAGGCATGGATGAGGGAAAGATGGTGTACTCTGACCACCTTGAATTGGTCAAAGCTTTACACACTATTCCCCACTTGGCCATAGTATATGAACTCTGTCAACTAGGCAGCAATTTATATGTTACCAGATGGGTAGCAAACTGGTTCATTGATAGAACTCACATGATCATAATAGGGGTAGCCAACTCAAGCAGTACACCCACAATGAGTGGCATACCACAGGGATCTGTCTGGAGGCCTCTGGTTTATGGGATATACTTCCCTGAGGTGTAGGCCAAAAACACTGGCCTATGGTTGACCAAGTTGGCAGATGACTGCAAGATGGGAACAGTCATCAATACACAGACATATATTTCAAGCATACACACACAAAGACATGGGGAAGAGAGAGACAGACAGTCACAGAGAGAGAGAGAGAGAGAGAGAGAGGCAGGGAGACACACACAGAAAATGAGTCATAGACAGAGATATCCTGAAAGGCATAGAGTGATGTCCTGCTGCAGACAGTTGCATACAAATTGTAACCAGTTGCATGTGCCAGCATGAAGCTGCGCCCCATTGTGTGATAGAACTGAGGTAGGGGGTTGTAATATCACATCATCCGCCTTTGTGTTCATGTGTGTGTGTGTGTGTGTGTGTGTGTGTGTGTGTGTGTGTGTGTGTGTGTGTGTGTGTGTGTGTGTGTGTGTGTGTGTGTGTTTGTAGGTTAAAGTATTATGAGGACTTTCCTACTCAATACACATCCAAAGGCCTTACTGTACAAGATCTGCTGATGTCATTCACCTTAGAAGTACTTTTGGACACTTGTCAGCCTTATAAGCTTCATGGCATGTGTGATAACTGTTCAACACCATAGTATAAGTAACTAAATAGGTAGCAGTTCTAATCTCAGTCCTGACAAATGTAAGTGTGTCTGTGTTTGCAGGTTAAATATTTTTAGGACATTCTCACCCAGTATACTGCCCATTGCCCTATTTTGCAAGGGCTGCTGATGTCATTCACCTTAGAAGTACCTTTGGATAGCCCTCAGCCCTATGAGCTCCATGCTACATGCAGTAACTGGGTAATACTGTAGTACAAATAACTAGATAGGTAGGGGTTCTAATCTCAGTTCTGGATAATGTGTGTGTGCATGTAAACATGTGTAAGTGTTTGTAAGTTAAAGTATTTTGAGTCATTTCCCACCCAGTGCACTTCACATTGCCCTACTTTACAAGGGTTGCTGATGTCATTCACCTTAGAAATACATGTGGACAGCCATCAGCCCTATAAGCAATGTGGCACTTGCAATAACTGCATAACACTGTAGTATAAATAACTAGATAGATAGGGGTTCTAATTTCAGTTCTGGCAAATGCAGGTGTGTTTGTAAGTGTGTTTGTTTGTAGCTTAAAGTGTTTTGAGGCCTTTCTCACCCAGTACACTTCTCATTGCCATACTTTACAAGGGCTGCTGATGTCATTCACCTTAGAAGTACCTTTGGACAACCCTAAGCCCTATACACTCTGTGGTATGTGCAATAACTGCATAACACTGTAGTATAAATAATTAGAAGATAGGGGTTCTAAATGCAATACTAGCAACTGTAATACTGCGTGTATATTTGAGTAGGTACCATATCTCTGTAAGCGTGGGTTTTACCATTTTGAGGTGTGGCCCACCCAGTACACTTCCCAATGTCCTACTTTACAAGGCCTGCTGATGTCACTCACCTTAGAAGTACCTGTATACACTCTTCAGACCTATAAGCTCTGTGGTGCATCCAATAACTGTGTAATACTATAATGCAAATAATGCTGACAGCTATAGTACTGTGTGTGTTTGTGTGTGAAGCTACCCCTTGTGGCTGTTGTGTATGTTGGTTATACCATTTTAAGGTTTGTTGACCCCCTCCCCATGGCATTACTTGAAAGAGCCAGTGGATGACATTTGCCTTACATGCACCATGTAAAACTATATAGCACATACCAGTCATCTGTACAGATGTATATGGAATATCCAGATGTTTGCAAGCTATATGTTGTCTGTGTCCTCTAACAATGGTCATTTATGAGAAATCATTGCCAAATATGTCACAGTTACCATAGTGACAGACATGTCAGCATCAGACTTTTTACCTGTCTGAAACATCATGCTGATACAAAGTCAGTTACTCTATCACTTGTCCAGGTTTGTAAGAGCAATATAT